>NC_134235.1:53288883-53396383 GCF_965152275.1 Natator depressus | reverse complement strand
AGGGTGGTTAAGCACTGGAATAAATTGCCTAGGGAGGATGTGGAATCTCCATCATTGAGGATTTTAAGAGCAGGTTAGACAAACACCTGTCAGGGATGGTCTAGATAATACTTAGTCCTGCCATGAGTGCAGGGGACTGGACTAGATGACGTCTCGAGGTCCTTTCCAGTTCTATGATTCTATGTGTACTCTTAGATCTCTTCCAAAGCCCACTGAAGCCAATGGGACTATTTGCATTAACTTCACTTGGCTTTGGGTCAAGCTCTTTTGTTTCATTTTTCTTTTAAAGGGAGGAATCTGTTAACTGTCACTGCAATTCAATGCAGCTGCTCCACTATAAAGCCTGCTCAGGTTCAGATGTATATTTTAGAATCACAAGTAAGAGCTTATATTGGAGGTGTATGTTTTATGTCTTAATTTAATATCTATCAGTGTGTTAGCTGTCATTTAATTTTTGAAACGACAATGAATCACCAAAATATGGGACAAATTGGGCATAATATATTTACATAATGAAAGATTGTGATTAAGCTGAGCAGTTTTGTTAGTGTGAGGAACTCAGAGAGCACAGCTTGAGAGTTTTAACAATAGTGCTGATACCATAAAGTAGAGTGTCCTATTATGGATCCTATCCCCCTAACAGTTCTGCTATTCCCTTCTCCGTTTTCTTGCGTAATTCAAATGAGCTATATAGCTTGGTTCCATGTGAAATTATGTAGAATTGCTACTCGGTCATTTTGGAAGCTCTGCATACTTTGTGCAACATTAAAGTTGCTACAGAATCAAGAAGTCAGAGGTGTAAAAGACTTGTTACATCAACCAGTCCAGCCCCTGCTAATGCAGGATTGTTGCCTATCGTATATTTGCTAGCACTTTCTCCAGATTAAAGACTCAAGCAATGAGGTTTCTACAGCTTCTCTTGAGATTGTTGTACAGTCTCATAGATCTCACCATTGCAGAATTTTCTCTGCTATTCAGGCTAAATTTCCCTTTTCGTTTGAGATGAAGGAATTGAGTCAATTGCAAAGGATACATTTTCTTCTCTCAGTGTAGACTACAAAAATTAAGTTAAAAAATTACATGCATTTACTCTGGGATCCATCTATTCCTAAATTTAAAATAATAAAACTATGGAAGATGGGAACACAGTGGCATTTAGTACCATGTAATAATTTCGAAGGGGGGGACAAGGAATTTGCCATATCTGCCATATACTTCCTTCTCTTAGCTACCCTCTGGTTGGTTGGTTGGTTTATTATTTATATTGCAGTAGCAACTATAGACCCCAAATAAGGTCAGGGCCCTGTTATGCTAATACCTGGACAAAAACATACAGTGAAATCTTGGCCCTATATAAGTCAATGACTTCAGTGGATCCAGGATTTCACCCATAGCAAGACACAATTCCTGCTCCAAACTGCCTATGGTCTAAACTGACAAGACAAACAAAGGGTGGGAGAAAGGAAGTATTATCCCACCTGTAAAATGACGTGTAGAGAGATGGTTACTTGCTCCACATCACACAGGAAGTCTGTGGTAAATATAGTAATCTTCAGATCTCCTGAGTATCAATCTAGTGCCTTAGCTACAAACTCATGCGTCCTTTGGTCTTAGTGGAACTAACTGGCTTTGTCACAATGGCTTTATAACCATGTCTCATAAAAATGGAATTATGACATTCCTTTTCAACAACTTGGGACTCAACCAAAACCAAAATAAAATAACTGGGAGTTATGTATGTGCATCATAAAGAAAACATATTATCTGACCAAATATAATATTAACTATAAGAATGTGACACTACCATTTTGGGTAGCAATATTTGCTGACTTGTTTATAGCCAGGGGTTCTCACAACAAAATTTTTGGTGGCCGCGCTGACCATTTTTCTTAAATTACTTAATTAACTTTAGGCAAAACAAATAAATATGCACATATACATGTTCAAATCATTGTAATTTATGTAGGGTTTTTTTCTCAGACTCAGTAATAAAAATTATTTACAGTTCTCTCCATTCTTTATTGGACCTAAACAGAACAGAAACACAAATAAGGCTCTTTGCATATTCTTGTCTTTTTGTTGTTGTTTCTTTTGCTTTTTTGGTTGCACTTTTTTTTTTTTTAAAGACTTGCTAGCTGGCAAGTCGTCTGCTGTGAAAAGTGATATTTGTATGTTTGTTAATATCACTTTTCACAGCAGACTTACTCAGGCCCAACAAGCCCTGGGACAAATTAAGTCTTGGATGGGGAGGTGGCCAGGGAGGCAACAGGGCCCAGGGATGATGGTGGGGGTGGTGAGTCTGGGGCCAGAGTCTGGAACCAGAGCCTGCCACCACCTGAACGGAGCATAAAGCCCCGTGGCCGAAACCTGTCTCCCCTACCCCCAGGAAAGTGGGGAATTCACCAGCTGCCTGCACCTCCAGCATTTGTGTCTCTGGAGAGGGGCAGGGCCTAATCGCTGCTGGCAGCCCTGGGAGAGGGGGCACTGCTTTGCACCTCCCCTCCCCCTCCCCCCATCACAGCCCAGATGGCTGTGGCCACAAGAAAAGGCCCTGGTGGCTGCATTTGAGAAACACAGACCTAAACACATTAGGTACATACATGTATATACGTATAACAGTTAACACTAGGGTACTTGGCATTGAGAGTTAATAGGTAACTCATTAACACTAAAAGGAGTTACCTATATGTCTCCCAGCACATATGCGCGCACACACATCAAAGGGAGAAAAGACCCTACAATATTTACCTAAAAGATTTAGAATTCATGTGCTGTTGGTAGCACATAAAAATATTGCAGTTCTCATAAAACAGAAGTGGAGTACGGAAAATTTAAAAAGTATCATCAGAAAAAATTTACAGAACATTTCCAGGATGAGAGGAAAATGAGTTAATATAACATTTTATATTGTTTGGAGGTTACTTGTCTTGAAGATTTCACCTTTATTATAACTACTATTATGGAATGGTCAATATTCAGATTCCAAAACAAAAATTATGAAGCTCATTCCCTGTACCACACTTAAATATAAACACTCCAAATATTTAAAATTAAACCTATTAGATTAAAACAACCATGTTAAAATATTACAGGGCTGGAACAAGTGACCAAAGCAAAGTTCTTCTTAGTTAGGGCTCATGCAATTTTCTTAGCACAACTCCATTCTGGTTAGTAACTAGGATTACCGAACATGTGAGATGCAGGACTGTCCAGTTGAGGTGCCCATCTCCTCAGTGCTCACCTAGTAAGATGAGAAGTAAAATGCCTTCTTTCCAGATGAGACTAGGTTAATGATCACAATATGGAAGCATGTTTCAACAAGTACTGCCTTTGGATATTGGGAGCTGCAGATTTCATACTTCAGTGTCACAGAATTAACATTTCTGGCACTACAATATTATTTCCAGATATGGAACTTCTGGGAAGGTCCTCCGTGCTGAAAAAAAAGACGTGGTATCACCAAAATGATCAAGCAGTGGGTGAGTAAAATAATACAGTCAATTTTATTTCTATATACCCCCTGCCAAATCACTAGGGGCACTATACAACCATGCAAACACTAACACAATATACTCAAAGCAAACCACTTAAATAACAGAACACACATGAACAAAATGAAGAGAAAGAGATTGAAAGAGAAGAAAAGAAATGTATATCCAATAATGATCATTCTAAAAACTCCGTGTGACCAGGTAGGGGAAGGGTCTTAAGGTTTTCTTTCAAAAATGGGTAAAGACAAAATGAATCACTGTAGGAATCACCACATAAAAAATATGATTGCCTACTGACATATTGCATGATGGGGGAACCCTCACTAGTGGCTGGAGCGTACATGCATGTTGTTGTTCTCTAGAGTCAGAAGCCTGCAACACTATGTTTGGCGAGAGTTTAATATTCATAGACACAAATACAAGATACCTATACTGAACAGAATTATGTTTCAGTTTGGTGTGGTTACTCAGTGTGGTCATACAGCTTTGTTTTGTGAGCCATTCTGTCACAAGTCACAAATTTTCATAAGCTAAACAGCAGAAAGCCAAGATGACATTTGAATTGGCGAGCCTCCCCCCAGAAAACCCCAAGGGCTGGCAGGAGGGCATTGGTGCACGCTAGGGGATGACACAACAGCATCAGTGCTACAACCCAGTGTTTGGGGATACTGTCTGCTGGATTTGCTGTCTTTTAAATGAGACTGAAAGGTCCTCCGTACTTGTGCTCATTTCACCTTCATAAGCACAGGGGTGATAATCTTGGTGTCCTGCCCATCTCCCAGTTTGGGTAAGTATATTCTTCCTTCATACATTCTCCACTCAGTTTCAGTGAAGAAAAGCTGTTCTTCATTTCCTAAACTATCGTGTAGCACTGCTGTATGCTGTTCAATAGCTTCAGTGTCTCATTGTAGCTGACTTCATTTCAGTGGTGGATAAGTGATCCCTCTGTATATCAGTTTAGTCCTTCCAGATGGAAGATGCTTTCTAAATTTAAGATGAATTATCTTCATTATCATCTGCTTTTTCCAAGAAATAGGTCTGCTTATAAAATTCATTCACAACTATTAATTAGTATAATTACTATTATTTTATTTACTACAAGTATTGATAAGCTGCTCATCATCCTAGTATTTGCATTGATTGCCTTCATTATTATAATAATAACTTGCCTATGAATTTCCTTAACACATTTTCTTACTAAATATTGTCCTGAAAGTATTTGACTAACTCATCTATTAAGGTTTGAAATGAATGAGTCGTCATTCAAATGAGATTAAATTGTCCCAACACAGCTTCCAGGAAACCATAGTGTAAGGTTTATGATGACATGCATTCTTATTTATTTAAAAAGATATTTTATTGCCACTCAACAAATGGTTTAAATAATCTAATGTGGAGGAGCTAATTTAATTCTGAGACTTTGAAGCTGACTGTTCTAAAGCACTATTTCCAATCCAAACTAGCTAAAATCCATAATTTTCTTAGTATGAGGGCTGACTACATAGGAAAAAGTTGAACAACAGAAAAGTTAAGAGGCTGAAAGAAACAAATAATTGAAATGCAGTTAAAAACATTTGTGTTTGACATATTAACTCTTTTTTTTCAGAATATCTTTTATTGAATATTTTTATTTACTGAAGAAGATTCTTCCATTAAAATGTCTTTTGTTTGTCTTCTCCCTGATTTTTAAACTTTCTTTGAAGCTTCAAAATAACATTCCCTTTGCCACCAGTGTTTCGTTGTGTGTACATCTCCCCACATTTGATTATAACAAAACAGGTTTTCCTACCTCTTTAGGAACCAAATTTTTGTGATACATTTATTCCTCTAACTAGGTTGGATCAAAGGGTTTTCTGAAATCCTTTTGTAGTTTTCAGTTGGGGGAGTGGAAGAAACTTGTATGTGATTAGTGAGTACAGTCCCTAAAATTGTTGGGCAAGTGACTGGCTGTTAAGGCAGGGATTCATAGACTATAAGGCCAAAAAGAACCATTATGATCATCTAGTCTGACCTCCTGTATAATACAGGTTAAAGAATCTCACAAAGTAATTCCTACACTGGAAGGAATTATTGTTCCCGAATACATAAGTGAACACTGTTAAGCCCAAGAACTTTTGCTGTGCTGTGAAGAGCAAATGCAGGCCAAGGACCTCCTACCTGCCCATGTGCTGGACAGATACTGGTGGTAGCAAGGCCTCATCTACAGGCCACAAGTTATGGTGAGTTAATACAATACTGGACTGACACACAAGGTTGAGCAGGAACCTGAATGTACTAATCTTTGCTTGGTTGCCACATGTAATCCTGATAGTCATATTTGAGGCTGGAAAGGCATTTGGCCTCCTTGGCAGGTTGGCTTGTCTAGGTTTCCCAGCTTCCTCAGCACTTCTTTCCTGGGCCATATCAACAGGGCACTAACACTGACTGAGCTACTTTTGTTTGTGTAGCTCTCAGACTTTGGTGGTGTTGCTGTTTAGGTGTTCCTGTGTTTGTTAGTATCTGCCAGCTGTAGACTGATTCTGATTCTGTGTTTGTCACAGCTACTTAGTGAGGGTCACTGATAGCACCAAGGAAGCTATTGACTGGATCAATCCCATATCTGAAATCCAAGCTTGTGCTAGGATAGATGCAAGTGATATCACTGGTGGTAACAGACTTCAGAACTGGGCAAAGGTACGAGGAAAAATTCTTGCTATTTGTCCTAAAGGAAAGAAACTGAGGTGGGGATTTCTGCGATAGTGTCAAGGAGTGGCCTACCTCTTTAAAGGACAGGCTGCAACTTATGGCTGGGACAGCCTGGGGTGTTATCAAGAAGGCCCTGCCCTCCCCTAGTGTAGGGCAATTTAAACAAATACTTGAAGCTGAGAAAGAGAAAGGGAAATAGAAGCCATGCAGTCTGCAGCAGTTTCTCTCTCAGGTTCTAGGAGACTAACTTCCCTAGACTCAGAGACTTTGTTTTGTGGACTTTAAGTTTGGGATCTCTGAACCAGGGTTCTAATGAACTGGCTGTTGCTCCTTGCCTGAAACTTTAAAAAAGGGGACATGCTATTTTGTTAGCATGTGTTGGCTTCTGCTTGCCTCAGGCTGGTAAAGCAAGTGTCAAGGTTCCTACCCCACTCTGAACACTAGGGTACAGATGTGGGGACCTGCATGAAAAACCTCCTAAGCTTATCTTTACCAGCTTAGGTCAAAACTTCCCCAAGGTACAAAATATTCCACCCTTTGTCCTTGGATTGGCCGCTACCACCACCAAACAAATACTGGTTACTGGGGAAGAGCTGTTTGGAAACATCTTTCCCCCCAAAATACTTCCCAAAACCTTGCACCCCACTTCCTGGACAAGGTTTGGTAAAAAAGCCTCACCAATTTGCCTAGGTGACTACAGACCCAGACCCTTGGATCTTAAGAACAATGAACAATCCTCCCAACACTTGCACCCCCGCCCCTTTCCTGGGAAATGTTGGATAAAAAGCCTCACCAATTTGCATAGGTGACCACAGACCCAAACCCTTGGATCTGAAAACAATGAAAAAGCATTCAGTTTTCTTACAAGAAGACTTTTAATAGAAATAGAAGTAAATAGAAGTAAAGAAATCACCTCTGTAAAATCAGGATGGTAGATACCTTACAGGGTAATTAGATTCAAAACATAGAGAACCCCTCTAGGCAAAACCTTAAGTTACAAAAAAGATACACAGACAGGAAATAGTTATTCTATTCAGCACAATTCTTTTCTCAGCCATTTAAAGAAATCATAATCTAACACATACCTAGCTAGATTACTTACTAAAAGTTCTAAGACTCCATTCCTGGTCTATCCCCGGCAGAAAACATATAGACAGACACACAAACCCTTTGTTTTTCTCCCTCCTCCCAGCTTTTGAAAGTATCTTGTCTCCTCATTGGTCATTTTGGTCAGGTGCCAGCGAGGTTACCTTTAGCTTCTTAACCCTTTACAGGTGAGAGGAGTTTGCCTCTGGCCAGGAGGAATTTTAAAGGGGTTTACCCTTCCCTTTATATTTATGACAGCAAGTCTATTGCCACCCCAAATGGGGGAAATGAAGGCAGGGCACACCTGAAGCACCACACCTGGCTGCAAGGTAACATGTGAGGACAGCCTAGACATTTACAGTTAGGAATGCCATTGTGCCTGTTGGCAGTTTGGGTTAATTGGTTGTAGAAGACAGTGCGGGGACTTGGGATGCTGAATAGTCTATTGCTTTCTAGTATAAAATGGAAATATGAATTCCAACCAGTATATTGCTTATATATTTATTGGGGCTGACTGTGGTTGCAGAAACAGGTAGTGGCAATCAGCAAATCATTATGAAGCTTTTTGTTTACTTTTCTCTCTGCACCAAACTCACTGGTGAGTCATCAGAAATTTGTTCAGCTGTGGGAAAAACTCCTAACTATGGAACTGTTCACAGTGGAGCCTCTCTCATCCAAGAAGTGGAAAGTTTCGTAGCAAGCAAGAGACGTGTACTCTCTTTTAGTGTAACTAAGAATTTAAGAATATAGAGGCCTGTTCCTCCCAGATTCTAACAAGTGAACCCGAGCAGCATAGCAGTATTTTTAAAGGATTTAAACTATTTAAAAATATTATTTCAGACTAATAATTTGGTCACTAAATTTAATCCAGACTTGTGTAAAAAAGTCACTGAGATATTTGACCCCAAAACTGAGAGTTAATCATGGAAATGTAACTGACCTTTATCTGCTCCAGGGCCCAAACTTTCTAATGAAATAAATGGGAGCAGAAGCAGGCCCTAAATGAGGATAAGGGTAATGGTCATTGAATAGATACTTTGTTGTAAACTGAAATGTGTAATAATGGAGACACGTGGGCATTTATTTTGCCTCAGTGTAGGCTGAGCAAAGTGCACACACACAAAAATCCTGCAAAACCCAGCAAGGTGCTAGAAAACTCCTATAAACTGAATGAATGGAATCAAACACTTTAGATGTGATGGCATGTGTGACGGCTCCCCTAGTTATTACTCCCATTGGCAAAAGATCTTTCCTTGTCACTCTGCATCATTCTTTGATAATAAAAGAATCATTAATTTTCGAGAGTCCATACTGAATGTGGAAACTGGAATTGTCGGAAAACTGGAATTTAATTTAAAGCTTCTTAGAGGCTCCAAAGCAGTCCTGCGCACAGCAGACCTGCACATAATGACACGCTATCTTCCAAACAGCAGTAATGATTCTGACCTTCCCTCCATGCCACAGATTCTGTAACCAGAGGAAAATTAATTAAGGGGTTGATCTAGTGAGGGGGGATAAACTCTTCCTTCTCTGACCTATTCAGAAGCTTCAGGAGTCACTCTCTAGATTGCAGGCCCAGGCCCTAAATATCCATCCTGAGGCTCCTCCCACTTCATTTCTTACCACTCTTGTTGTTTTCCTCTGCTAAATGGCACAGGTTTACCCGACACATCCTTTTCCTTAAATCCTATCCCTGAGTTATACTTAAAACTTTAAAACAACAATCAATTTATTTGGCTGTATTAGTTGGTGAGACAGACAGGTGATTTGCTTGATTGGCTAAAACATTCCTAGCCCTTTAATTTCAACAAGAAGTTGCTTCACACACTGGATTCCTCTCAAAAGCAGTTGTCGTTGCATTCTGACTTACGGAAGAGGAAACTTGTTAAAGTAAAATATATATATTTTAAATATTCATAAACTACCTCGTCTCCCCACAGGAGGTGCACTTTGAAAGCCCTTAGTAAGGTGCTGGGGACAGATCCTCAGCTTGTGTGAATGGATTCAGCTTCAATGGAGCTGCATACCTTTCCGCCACCTGAGGGGCTGGCCCCTTGGCTCTGCTAGAATTAGAGAGTTTCATTCATAGTGCTGGCTTTGTGGTAGGACAGCTCAGGTTTGGTTCATTATTATGTATTTATTTTATTACTGGAGTGCTAACTGTGTTTTGTATTCTACAAGAACTGGTCACTTGAGGAATCCTTTAATTACAACAGTGGTAACTTTGCTCTCATTTATAAATTTGGAGTAAAACCACCACCCATATTTTCTTACCAGTGTAGTCAAGTGGCATGGAAGTAGAAATGGGAATATTTGCTTTGATGTGCAATATCAGATCTTCACAGCCTCACCCCATCTTCTGTTCTGTCTTTGTGAGGCCAGTGTAATTAGTCTTTTAGAGGACTGGTAATTAAAGCCAGATCTCGTAGACCTAAACAAGTTTTGAAAGAAGATTAATGAGAGGCGCTCTGCTTTTGTTTCTCACAAAGGGTGGGGAATCATAAACAGGAGGGGGAATGTGAAGAAAGGACACGGTCTGCACAGTAATTGGAGGAAAGTGTAAGTGAAAAGATGAGTCTAATGACTTTCCATCTTTGGTGTAACTCATCTGACTTAATTTGATTATACCAGGAATTAAGGTGGCCCCTTGTATCCGAATGTGGAATACAAATAGACTGTATGACTCTGCCTGGCTCTGCTTTGACAGATGAGCTGTGAGTGAACATGTGTCCAAGCTATGTTGGGGCAAGGACTGCTGACCAATCTATTCTCTTTATTTATTGTTTTATTTTGGCACTTGGAAGAGTGAAGGAAGAGCTTCCTTTGAAGGCACTGCCCATTGTAACCTTTATTTTTCAGTTTTTGAGTTTTGTAAATGTATAGGACTTGCTCAAAAATGCAAGTACGCAGACACTCACTAACTGCTTGCAGGCTCTCAAAGAAAGAGCAAATGGCTAGTATAGAAAGAAACTATTTGAGATAGTGGGAGAGATTCTAATCTCATTTACACTAGTGTAAATCAGCAACAGTGGAGTTACTGAAATCAGCAGAGTAACTTCCAGTTTACAGTCATGTAACTAACATCAGAATCTGGCCCAGTGTATTTTATATACATACAACTCTGTTTCAATCATTCAAGAGCCAGGACTAACTGGTTCAATGCAGACACATAGGGTTACTCTTCCTTTTCAGCTGTTGTGGTTATTCTTTTTACAATTTGTAAAAGCACCAATCAAGCTTGGGGCTCCATTCTGTTTGGCAGTACACAGAATTATAATAGGATAGTTCCTGTCCTGAAGCGCTTACAAGACAGATGAAATGAAGAGGAGGAGAGGGAGGAGTAGGGGAGAAGGAAGCAAACATAAAAGCAAAGTCATCACAGTTGATGCAGCAAATGTCATATTAGTTCCACATTTTTTTATGGTACCTGCCCCCAAGAAGTTTACATTGAAATTAAAGACAAGAGGCAACAAGTGAGTGTAACAGACAATAAGAGGGGAGGGAGGACAAGAGTAATAACAATGAGATAAACCTAGGCCAACAATCTGCAGACTGGATGGTTCTAGGTGGGGGAGGTTCAATTATCATTTTTAAAATCCCCTGAGCTCCTTTCATCTCCCTCTCTCCCAGAAAAAGGTGACACTGTGCTCTACTATTTTCTTTGTTCCTCTTCCATCCCATCTCCAGTCTATGTAGATGATCCCCAACTACACAACTGCTAAAGAGAGAGATCCTTTTTAGAAAATATAAACAATCCCATCAACTGCACCCAAAGGGCAGGAGGAGTTGGGGAATATGCAGCTGGGAAGGCCACTGGTACCTCAGTGGTTCTTCTGCATTCTTGACTGCTTTGTGGGTGTTAGCAGAGCTTGTCCATCAGCCAGAAGTTATCGCAGAGAAGGAGAAGAAGATAGCTTGCCATTTAAGGGGGGAATATCTTAAGCAGGTAGACTGTCTAGCAAATGACTTCAGTGTTGTGGTGGAATGTTACTGTTTGGGACAATGTACATTATCACTTGTATGTTGCTAAACTCGTGTGTTCACTAGGACTTCAAGAGGATGCCCACTATGCATTCTGCTTAGGGGTTATTGTCTCCATCCAGTCTTAAGGGTTAGTTTCTGCAAACAAAGCCCCCATGTATTAACATTCTAAGTACATTTTTTAAAAATTATTACCATATATACTCGTTCATAAGCCGAAAATTTTTGGTAAAAAGGTGACGCATTAAAGAGAGGGGGTCGGCTTATAAAAAGGTCTACACCAAAATGTGATGATTTTAAACTCTATGAAATCATTGAATTGAATATCTAATACATTGTCGTTTTATTTACCTGGAGTGTCTGTAGGTATGGAGCCCCTCAGCTCCCTGTCGCTGCGGTTCGCCATTCCCAGACAATGGGAGCTGCGGGAAGTGGCGCCACTGGGAGCTGAGGGGCTCCGTGCCTGTGAATGCTCCAGGTAAACAAAATGTCCCAGCGGCTTACCCTGATGGGCCGGGAGCCAAAGTTTGCCAAACCCTGAAATATAGGGTCAGCTTATGAAAGGATCATACAGTTTTTACTATTTTTACCTATCCATCTTGGGGCGTCAGCTTATAAACAAATGGGCTAATGAATGAGTATATATGGTACTTATTTTCTTACATTCTGTTACTGAGGCTTCATGAAGAATTCAAATAACTTAGTATTAAGAAGCTACAAACAGCTTCTTAAGATGTCTCCTCTGTATCTCCTCTGGTGGCATTTTTATAAGAATAGCTCTTCTGTTCTTCCCCTTGCCTTTATTTTCAATTCCTTTTAGATTCTTTAGTGTATGTTGTAAGGTTAGTGCCCCCCCAACCTCCACACCATAATCTCTGAGCACCTGACACACGTTAATGGAACTAATGAAAGTTCTGGGGTTTTCAGGAATAGACTCTTATTTTTTTATCTATATAGAGAATAACCCCGGTCCTGGAGAAGCATCAGACGATACTGGCATGACCTTGCCTCTATGAGTTTGACTATACAAATTATAACTACATAACACAGAATGGGCTGTTCCATTTTTAACAACATTGCCACATGCAATACTGCAAGATGTCAAAGTTCAGAAGCACCAAGGACCTGCCTTTCAAGTTGCTGAGCACTCAACACTCTGGTTGAAATTAATGCAAGCTCTTGGTGCTCAGCACCTCTGACAATCAGCCGATCAGTATTTTAAGTATTAGCAAAGTGAAGACAAGCATAGATTTTCCTTTAATTTGCCATAATGTTTGAGGACTGTGACATATTGGACAGTATCCAAAAGGAAATTATATTGACATAAACTAGAGTTATTGAGAAATATGGTAATTTCAGAATTGTGTGAGTGACAGAGAGTGGCCTTCTTGAGAACAGGATAGTGAAAGTCTAATTACCATTTAAAAGGACCTCCAGACAGTGAAGAAAGAGTCACCTTAAGGATGGGGGAAGGGCTGAACATGTCTGAAAGAACCTGACACGTCAATCTGGGACAGGAAGAGCTACTCAAATAGACTTTATTCTCAACAAGTAATATGATAGGTTCAAAGACTCGTTTCAATTGATGTGTGTCACAAAAGAGGGAACTGGGAATATAAGGCTACATATAGTGGTTATTAGGAAAAATTATATAAACCCAAAGATTATTGTGCCAGAGAGAAGAGACCATGCATGATAAACTTACTCCCAGGTCTAGACATTGAGCAAATTTCATTGGACACTAACCACCTTAGCATCAAAATAACGTGGCAGTGTAACTGAAAGTCCCCTAGATCCTAAAACTCTAGACTCTGTTGATGTTAAAGGTTAGAAAAATGAGTGAATTTAGGAGCTTTTAATCACTTTTGTTGCAGGCTTGCCTCTTCCGGGGGCTTGCACTGTAAAGCAAACCACAACCTGGCTGATCATTTTTAAAGGAATTCCATCCCCACGCATCCACTCAGACATAGTCTTTTGTATTTCATATTACAAAATTAATTCAGATTCAGTTCACTAGGTGAATGCAGAAAGAACAAGAGAAGAAAAAATAGAAGAAACTTCTATTTTCCACCATCAAAGGGTTACCGTCTGGTGTTCTCAAGGGCCTGTATCAACATAGTGTGTATTTGTTGTTTACCACTACAGCTCTGCATTTGGTTAATCAAATCTGCATTACTCTGAACACTGTACAGTACAGTGGACTGGCTTTGCTACATTGCAATACCTGAGTCACTGATAAAGCAAATTACCATCAGAGTAAGACCAGGACAAGATAGTACTATGACAGAAATAATATAAGGAATAATAAGGACCCAGGTGTACATAATTAAGGCTGTAATTCAAGCAAAGGGTTCTGGTAACATTGTTTATCAATGTCACTACAAGCCCTCGATGGAATTACAGCTTTATATGTAGAATTCAGATATATGTGATTTGTTAGAATACATGAAGAATGTTTCTATTAAAAGTAGACCAACAATATGTTAACCTCAAGCAGCAGTGAAGGCAAGATGAGCTAGAGAAGAACCCAGGTTTTTCCTGTTTGAACTTTAGTCTGCCTACACTGTACATGATCTACATGATCAAACTGTGAGGGCATTTCATGGCAAATGTGTAGATTCATTTGAAAGATCACTTAAAATATTTGGTGGGGAAAATGGTTCCAAAAAACAAAAACAAAGTGCAGAGCTAAAATTATAGTTCCAGCAAGAGTCAGAAAAGGGAGAATTAGGAATTGTCTATTACAATAGCAAAAAAACATGTACTCAGAGTACTGACCTGGTCACAGTAGCCACTGTTACTGCCTAGCATAAGGTTACAATGACTTAGAAATGAGGAGGAAAATGAAGGAGGTACTAATGGGATGGTGGGGAAAGTATAGCATAAAGGGAAGAAGTTGCAAAAACAGAGACTATTTTCAAGCCTAAAAAATTCACTGAGAATAAAAATTTTGAGAAAACATTCCCCCTAAAAAAAAAAAACACTGCATACTATTTATAATTAAACATACATGAAATATGACAAAATGGGCAATTTAGTGGCTGACATCAACCTTAACACAGCCTACTTACCCCTGTGCATGGCTCAGAGTCCTCTGTATGCCTACCTTCCCTCCGGGCCAGAGACCCCCTGAACTTCACATCCTCCCCATCTACAATAATTTCCCAATATGAGCTATAGTCTTCTATTTTCTTACCTCTTATGTTACATGGTGTACTGGTCAATGAACTGCCACCTACCCAACAAATACAAGTGGAGACGTGTACCATCTCTGGACAATGCATCCATGATAAGCCACAGCCTCAGAAAGTCTTGCATCTTATCATCTTCTTACAGGCCTGAGATGCCACCACAGTGTGCTGGAAGAAGCCCTCTTCACTCTTCCACTGCAATTTGGGGACTTCCTAATATTGGCCACAGAACCGATCTCTAGAATGTGCCAGAGATCTGTACCTACGCGTTCTACAAATATGGGCTTCAGCCCTCATTTCACCTGTGTAACTTCTTCCTGGATCTGATACAGGTGAAAGGGTGGAATGTAGTATTCCATCCTATAGCTACAGGCCATCCTGTTGTAATCGCATATGCTCCTGTGGATGCCTCTGGGCCAATAAGTGGACATATGATAGAGCAGAGAAACCTCACCCCAGCAGAAAAAGTGATAAAGAGAGCCTATGCCCAGCTATCTCCACCCTGCTGTACCTGCAGTCAATGCCAGGCCCGGAAGAGGAAGAAAAGGAGAGAACTTGGTTCAGTTTAGGGCTGACTGGTGAAAAGACAAGTGGTAGTTCTGCTTCTCCGTACATAAGGGGAGTTTCACTGCAAGTCTGACAGCTGGAACAACTGCCGGGGAGAAGCACATCTCCCTGACTGAGAGAGCCTGCTGGGGAGCATCCAGCCGTGATTGAACTTTATTTTTTGACTGTAAGGACATTGTCGGGCTAGGCCTCTCTAACCATATACACGCTTCTGCCCAGAGGGACCTGAGGCCATAGTAGGATGCTGCAAAAGATCCACAAGAGAGTGCTACTCAAAGTGAGCCAAAATAGACTATTTGGATGATAGGGGCCATGCCCCAAACCAAAGGGACATAAGTAGGTATTAGTCCAGGACAGTGAACTTAGCCTTTCTGCTGGGAGGAGTCTGCTGGTGTTGCTTCACATAGGGCCCTGGACTGGGACCTGGTGGAGAGAAGGACCTGGATTCCCCTACCACACATCCTTAATGGCTGAGCCCCAGATGCGAATGGAAGCCAGAAGATCCCCAGCCTAAGGTCAGGAACCAGATTTTTCTGGCACCCAGTCAGGGAAGCAAGGGACCAGACATCAGGTGTGCTAACTGCAAGGCTGCCTGGCCCTCCAAGAACCCTATCACAGCAGGGTTTTCAGAAACGTTAGGTAAGTTAACGTTATCATTAGGACATTAATTGCAAATCCACTAATCTTTTGAGCAATTTTTGGTGTGTGTGTGGGTGTAGGTTTTTGTTGAGTACTGTATTTGTTTACACTTATCTGACATTGCTTAACCTAGGCTAGTGTCTCACTTTTTTTTTTCTTGTAGCTGGAAAATACTTAACACTTGTGAGCATAATAGTGAAAAAAACAGACACTTCATACAATTTGGGTAAAATGTTCAAAAATGCTTTTCAATGGGACAAAGGTTCCTAAAACACTTAGGTGCTTTTGAAAATGTTATCTTCTGTCCCTTGTTGAGGCACCTATTTTGGAAGCACATGAGAAATTGCATGCCTTATTGGAGTAACCAGCAGAACTTGTAGTGCTCATGAATACAACCTTTGAATGAGGTGTCTCTCAAACATTGTACTCATGGAGTCTGTGTAAACTCAGCTGATGTATGTCATAATTTCTGCAAAGGGCTCTTTTGAATATGGCAAATGCTGACTGAAATTATAAAGTTCATGAAGTTCCTTTGGTTATGCCAGCAGATAATATAACTTTAGTGACACCTGAAATGTGATGCTTATGAAGGTGAGAGGCCTCGTGGAACTTTCAGCATCTTTTACTGTATCCCACAGTGAATGTAAATTTGCCAGGCATCTGATGACCTTTCAGAGTGGCTCCAATACTAGCAGTTTTGCCCTTGAGTAACTTAACTTGGAAATATTAAATTTGGTCAAACTAGCCTTACATAAGAGTTCTGAGTAAGAGTTAATGCATAAGATCAATGCACTTTTTATAGCATGCTACTTTTGGGGGAGGAGGGGAGAGAAAGGACAACAAAAAGAATACTTTTCAAACCTTAAAAGCAAGTTATTATGACTTTGTGAGGAGAACTCATAAGGAGCAAGGATCTTCATTTTATGCCAATGTCTAATAATAAAAGAATAAATAAGGAAAATACCTAATGTACAAGCTAGATTGTGTTTAATATAGTGTTTTTCATAGCTTTCCATGAGACAAAAGTAGGCCTATAAACACCTGCCTATTCCATTACATCAAGGTTGTACTGAGTTCAAAATCCCCTTATGTTTGTGCTTGGCTGATTCTACTGTCAGAAGCTTTAAAAATAACTACCAGTGTTTTGTGGTGACTAAAGATCATTTAGATGTCCTTTGAAAAATAAGGAAATTGTATAATAGTGAAGCTATTTTGTTGGAAATGAAGAACCATAATTACCTCTAAATCATGAGAATTATAGCAGTGCATAAAATATGACTCATCTTTGAGTACCTGTCCACATTGGTCCCACTCTTGACATAGATATGCGCCATTGCAGGAGACCAGAATCTTTTAACCAGTTGGCGCCAAGCATGCTCCCTGCATATCCTCACATTACTCCTTTCAAAGAGCATAAAGGATGGAGTAACTCCAACTGCCACTCAGTTCCTTCTTACTGCCCATGGAAGTGCAAAAGAACAAAACTGGTGGCCCTTTATCTCTCTAGAAGTTCTCGTTTCATAGTTGTTAGAGAAGTTACTTTTATGTAACTGCATTTTAGGTAGTCAGTGCCTTGGTGCCAAGGCTACCAGCCCTATTGCTGAATCAAAATCACCAGGTTTCAGATTCATATAAAATTATTTTTGATGGAGAAATCAATGAAGAGGGCTTCTGACTCAGAAGTACTTCCAAAAACGGAATCTGCCAATTCCTCCTCAAGACCACAGTCAGCTTAATATACCAACTGCTGGAGAGGTTACTCCAGGCTCTTCAGGAACATAGACTTGATACAGCTTGTAAAGGCCATGTCTACACTACTGCAGGATCGACACTGCTGTGACTGATGCACTGGGGGTTGATTTAGTGAGTCTAGTGAAGACCCGCTAAATCAACAGCAGAGTACTCAAGTCAACTCCAGTACTCCACTGGGGACAAGAAGGGTAAGGTAAGTCAATGGGAGAGCGTCTCCCATCGACCCAGCATGGTGTAGACACCACAGTAAGTTGATTGTCCCTTGAAAATGTACTGACCTGATCTGGATGACCCACACATAATTTGAGATTGTCAAATATCGTTTTGTTTTTTAAATCATCCAGGTCTGGGAACCAGCTGATATGATTGAGAGGTCATGCAAATTTCTTACCAGAAGATAGTTTATTCACTTTGCATAATTCATCTAAGCAGGCATTTCCCTGGCAGGAGCCATATATGGCAATAAGTAGCGCATATCAGTTGAACTTCCTGTTGATTTTCTTGCTACATTTTTGTCTTCTGTTGGAAATTGATGGAATCCTATTTGTTTTTCAATTGCTATAGCTGTGGAGGGGGACCCACATTGGTACTGAGAAGGTAGAAAAGAACAAAAATACAGAAATTAGCACTTCTTGTTATGTAAATGTTCAAAACAGATAGCACTTCAGTGTTTTTAAATACCACATGTAGCCAGATTATGATCTCAGCTGTACTGGTCAAAATGTCCCTCTAATCCCTTTTGTGGAATGATTCTAGATTGAGGCCATTGCAAATCAGATCAGAATCTGGCCATAGTATAAATATTCTGCTAAACATGCATTATGACGAGGATTTTTCTTCTATGATGTTATATTGAGATGTAATATAAGAAAAATGCATTGGAATAGACTAACCCAGTAGCCCTAAAGATCACAAAATGGAGAAAGTGGTGCATTGTGCATCTAGTCGCAAAACTCCACAGTGAAGAGGCTAGTAGTCTTCATTCAGGCATTTGATTGACAGCAGTGTTGGAAGGAGGAAAGTATGGTTTTCATTAGTGACAAGCACTGAATGCTGTTAATTTCTTGTAAGAAGAATAAACTTTGCAAACTAATACAGTCTCTGAGTAGGATGGTAAATCAAGATGTGTATATTCGTGATCTATTATGTGAAACCAAAAGTTTTAGTAGGTGATACATTATTTAAACAGAGTTGATCTTACAAATATTCTTTGAAGAGAGGCTGGAGTTTGTTGGCAAAGTGGGTAATTTATTAAGACAAATAAAGATGTTAGTGGGTTTGCAAATACACCCCATGTATTTTGTGAGGCAAGTTATCAGGGGCAATAACAAATTTAAGTAGATTGTATTAATGCTCCCATATATGGGGAAAAAAAACAAATTAACAGTGGTCTAATGCAATTTTTAAAAAAAAGAATCTGTTTGTTCCACACTTGTAGTTTTTACAAAGCTTTAATTTAAACGTCATAAACAAAAATATTTCACAACCACAGGTTCTTATGATCATCCTTTCCCCTCTGTCCGCATAAATAAATAAATTGCCCAAATACTAACATGCTTCCAACTACTCTTTCCGATAGGCACATTTCCCAGCACATTCTTCACTTTTTGCAGTCTTTAACAAATTTGATTGCATGTTGTAACTGCAGAAAACATCCACATCATTAGCTCTGAAAATATCTTTATCAACCTTGTTAATGTCAATATTCTAAAAGATCCACAAAATGAAGAGTGTGTGTGTGTGTTAAAGAACTAATAATGTAAAACTTTGTTTCTGTTTTCCACATGTCTTATCGTCAATGTGTCTACCAGCAATGTAAACCTGAAAAATGATATTGTTTCTGTTTACAGCTAAATAGTTGACAAATAGCAGACATATGATTTGCAGTGTAAAAGCTCATCTTAGAATTTTGATTCCTGACACACAAATGTACAATTGTGGAAATTCATCTTTAGTGTAACTCAGCATTAATTTTGGCAGAATTAAAACTGCCAATGGGATGGATTTGACACAACGTGTCTTTAAGGGGTGAACACACAGTTTTATTATTACTTTCTGGTATTAAAGGTATATTCTGGTAGTAGCAATCTGGAGAGGATGGAAAATTCATTTCTTTAACTATGCCACAATTGAAGCATAAATTAGCTGATGAAATGTAATTTAGGTTGTGGAACAAAGAAAAGTTTAGTGTTGGAAGCATAGTATTCATTTAAGTGGTTCTAGAATAAGTTTCCATTTATACCAGGTAAGAAAAAGTTTGTATCTTTTCTCTAGATACCTATTGTTACTAAATACTTTTTGCATCATTCTCTATTATATGTTTAGAGGCTATCCACACACTAGCAATACCATAAGTAGTCAGATATGGAAATATATGTATGAAGTGACGGTAATTAGTAATTAGCAATTATTTGGTCAGACAACACTATAATAATTCTCCATATTACCCATGTTGGTGTTGTCATTTGCTGTTGTTCTTAACATGGGTAGGCAAGCATTTTCTATAGTATACAGATTTTTATTTCTATAGGGCAACATTTGTTATGGTGCCTAGAAGGCTTTTAAATTAAGTTTTATAATGCCAAACAGATACTGTATCAGTGTCTACCATGTCAGTGATCATATTGTAATTTTGTGTGTCTGTTGTATTGGGTTTAATTCTGTCATGAGCACTGGTTTGGGGGTATGTCCCGACCAGAGCTGTGTGAATAACAAACAAAAACTAAATGTATCATATTGATTTTGAGGGTTTTTCTTACTGTTTTTTTAAAGTAAAATTATAAACAAAAAGACATTTTCAATAAAAAAAAATAAAATATTTCACTTAGAAAATGTTCGTGTTTCTTCTGACGATTTGTTTGGTTTGGACTTTTTTGGACTGAAACAATTTGGCGAATTTGTGAATTGTTTCAGTTGACCTGAAATTACTTTTCTCAGAGAAAAAAAGTTTTAGCCCAAAAATTTGCCCAGCTCTAGTCCTGACACCTCCTGTGCCATGTTCCCAAACTGTTCTGCATGCGCTTCTCCTCTTGGCTGCCTTTCAGAGCTAGCAGAGTGCCTCTCTTTCCTTGCTTCCCCGGCTGTCTCTCTCTCCTCCTACCAATGCATGCCCCCTCCCTGGGTTGCCTTTGCTACTTACTTATGACTCCATGCTATTTTTCATGTTTCTTCCTCTCACTACCCAAGCTGAGATTCTCTGCACAACTAGCTGAGAGAGCACCTTGGTCTACAGAAGCAGAACCCACCCAAGCAGGGAACTTTCAGGGATGCCTAAAATTCTCTGGGCTGCTTGAAAAACTAAAAAGGCTACTAGGCAAAATGGAGAAAGTGAGGAGATGGGGGAGTTTGGAGGTAATGACAGGACAGAGGGAAAAACTTTGGGGATGATAGAAGGATGTTTTGAGGACAAAATGGAGGGAAAATATAGTCCCCCATTTCAAGGGTCAGTGTCCCTCATTCTAGATGTCCTTGTGTTTCATTTCAGCACTGAGACGTATGAGCGGGATTATTATTAATTATTATTATTATTTTATTATGCTTTAATGTTTATATTTTAGCAGTGCTTAAAGGCCATAAACAGGTTGGGTACCGTTGTGCTAGGTGCTACACAAACATATAATAAATGAATATTATGAGTATATGTTTCCAATTGTTACCTACACGTCTGGTTCCATGCTTTCGTTATATGGGAAAGGAGGGGTTTATACAAATTAGTTTGCTGGTTTTTTGGGTGGGAAACAAACCAGGGATTTTATTTCCTAAATAATTGTATTTACTCATGTTCATTTCCATTAAATTCCAAAACTATCAGAACATGCATTAAAGAGATGGATTTTTTTTCTTAAGTTGGAAACAAGGACAGGAAAGGTCAGGAATTAAAATATTTGTTAAAAATTGGTTCAGTTAAGAAGGTCAATTTCTAAGCAGTTGCTAAGTAGACATTATTTTCCTAAAAATAATTGTCCTAAAAAGAACTTAAAATCCTATATGTAAGCCTGATTTTTGTCTAAAAAATAGCATTTCAAAGACCACAAAATGTGTTCCTCTACACCATAGTACTGAACTTTGACAGATGTCCATTTAGAAATGGTGATTTGCCCAGTCCTATGTGCTGTCTTTTTAAAATCTGGTCCATTTTCCTCATCATGATAGTTTAAAAGCTCAAAAGGGAAGAATCATCTCACCGTCCAAACTAAAACTGACCAGAAATTAAAATTTTAAATTATATTTTGCATTTGTATGCCTGTTAGTGGTGGCAACCATTATGCTAAAATGTCATTTGTGATATTTGCAGTATTGGAGCCCAATGTAAGGGACTGTCTCAATCCAAGTATAATATAGATTTAACAAGAAAAACTTCAATGTTTTAATATTTTAATTCTGTCTTGAGAATTTTCATGCTATCATCATCATACAAGAACAAGAAACATTCAATGAGATTGAAAAGAAAAAAAAATTAAATTGATAATATGAAATAGTTTTTTGCACAATATATAATTAACTGGTGGAACTCATTCTCACAGGTATCATTGAGACCAAGAGCTTACTCAGATTCCAAAAGGCTGTCAAAAGGATTAGACATTTATATTTATGTGGGTAATGAGAACCTCCAGAGCTACATTAGACAACAGAAATGGGGGTTTTTTTAAATTGTTTGCATGTTTTGTGTGTGTTTGCTCTTTAAAAAGACAGAATCTCACATGCTTCAAGGGGTAAGTGAACCACTAACTGACAGGCTAGAAAGAAACTGCCCTATGGGCAAGTTATTTCATAATTGACTATTTCGTTCTTTGACAATTAGCAGTAAATATGCCCAATGGCCTGTGATGGGATGTTAGATGGGGTGGGATCTAAGTTACTACAGGGAATTCATTCCTGGGTGTCTGGCTGGTGAGTCTTGTCCAAATGCTCAGGTTTTAGCTGATCGCCATATTTGGGGTTGGGAAGGAATTTTCCTCCAGGGCAGATTGGCAGAGGCTCTGGGGTTTTTTTGCCTTCCTCTGCAGCATGGGGCATGGGTCACTTGCTGGAGGATTCTCTGCATCTTGAAGTCTTTAAACCACGATTCGAGGACTTCAATAGCTCAGACATAGGTTAGGGATTTGTTACAGGAGTGGGTGGGTGAGATTCTGTGGCCTGTGTTGTGCAGAAGGTCAGACTAGACGATTGTAATGGTCTCTTCTGACCTTAAAGTCTGTGATTCTATGAGATGAACCACTGGTCTAATCTAGTATGAACATTTTTATGTTCCCACATTTGCATAATTACTCTTCCCAGAGGAACCTAGAGAGTGGTGATGGAAAGCTATTTTTCCTTCTCAAAATTCCTCATCTGTGAAGTCCCACAAGGATCTATCCTCCCTTACTACTTCCCAAACTTTCATTATTTACATAAGACCTTTTGAAGAGGTGGTGAGATGTCACTGGTTCTTCCACCACCACCATATAGATGACACTTAGCTACATATTTCTGTTTCAGCATGATTTCATCAGAATGTCACAGTGCCTACAAGGGGATCAGCATCTGGATAAAGAGCAGATGACTTAAGCCAAACCCACTCAAGAATAAAATAATACTTGTTGGGAGTGGGAAACACTCTGAAGGAACTAGGTGGGACACTGCCCTCCACTCCCATTAAAGGCTGTCCCTCATTTCATCACTATGGTATGAAGCCTTGATTCCTACTGGAGTATTACTAACGTCAGATGACTAGGTAGAACCATTGACAAAAAAATGTCCATTTATACCTTCAATTTTCAAGGACCCCTTCTCAGAAAATGTTGATGCATATGACACCTCCACACTGGATTAATGTAATTCACTGTATTTTGAACAGAAGATGTAAGCAATGCAGATGCTTCATCTTCAGCAGCATGTGAGGTCTACTGTCTCAAGAGAATAGTCTATTGTGAGCACATCATCCCTATGCTTTTCATCCTCCACAAGTTCTCAATCTGCTTCTGTTGCTAACTCAAGGCTCTGGTTCTAATATTCAAAACCATCAGAGGGTCAGGACTCATCTACATCAGTGATTGCATATCCAACCATGGTCTCCATACAGTTGCACTCTGCTAGGACAATGAAGGTCACAATACCTAAGATGACATGAGTGAAGACCAGAGACAAAGTGTTTTCTCTGGAAAGGGCTCTGCTATCAGATGAGCTGTCAGAGGAGATTAAACTAGCTCAAAATCTGATTACCTTCAGAACATACTGCAAAACCCATCTTTCTGATAAAGTTCTCTTATCATAACTGGAAGATGAAGAAAATGGCAAAAAATGCAGCACAAAGAGTAAAGGAGTACTTGTGGCACCTTAGAGACTAACCTATTTATTTAGTCTCTAAGGTGCCACAAGTACTCCTTTTCTTTTTGCGAATACAGACTAACACGGCTGCTACTCTGAGCACAAAAAGTGTTCTCCAGGAAAACCTTTTTAGAACATTGTGAGGAAAAGAAAAAGATACTCTTGGAAGTCCACTATGGGCCTTCCATTGCTGATCTAAATTACCCATGCAATGCTTACTCACTTGTTATAATATACTTATGACTTGTTATAATGTCCATATTTAATAATGAATACTTTCACAGGATTTCCTTTAACATAAAATTGTTGTACAAAAAAACTTAGGGTATGTCTACGCTGGCAGAGTTACAGTGCCAGGAGTTACAACGCCACTCAGAGAGCGTTGAAGGGAAACTGCTGTTGTGTGTTCACACTGTCAGCTGCCTGCACAATAGCGTGTTCACACTTGCGGCACTTTTAGTGGTATTCGGAGTGGTGCACTCTGGACAGCTATCCCACAGAGCACCTCTTTCTCTTCCGCTGCTAAGAGTTGTGGGAAGGCATTGGGTCCTGTCCCAATGCTCCGTGATGCATTGCTTCACATCTCAGCAATCCCTGTGCTTCCATCCACATTTGGCGCCATCTTTCAACCATTTGTGTACGGCGCACCCTGCCTCTTCAGGCTGCAGGAATGGATCCCGAACTGTTGATCAGTATGCTGCTCACTCTGACCAACACGTCATGAGTGGCAGTGGAGTTATTCTTTAAACTACAAAGGCAAGAGGAGTGCGACATTGATCTTGCCACGCATAGTAGTTATGACACGAGATTGCTTGTGGCATTCGCTGAGGTCCTGACCACAGTGGAATGCTACTTTTGGGCTTAGGAAACAAGCACTGAGTGCTGGGATCACATTATGATGCACGTCTGGGATGACGAGCACTGGCTGCAGAACTTTCGGATGAGGAAAGCCAGATTCACAGGACTGAGTGATGAGCTTGTCCCAGCCCCACGGTGCAAGGACACGAGAATGAGAGCTGCCTTGTCTCTGGAGAAGCGCGTGGCAATTGCACTGTGGAAGCTGGCCCTTCCAGACTGCTCCCGATCGGGCGCTAACCAGTTCGGAGTGGGAAAGTCTATTGTTGGACTCGTGTTGACGGAAGTCTGCAGGGCCATTAATCGCATCCTGCTCCAAAAGACCATGACTCTGGGAAACATGCATGACATTGTAGATGGCTTTGCACAAATGGGCTTCCCTAACTGTGGAGGGGCAATAGATGGCACACAAATTCCAATTCTGGCACCAGACCACCTAGCCACCAACTACATTAATTGCAAGGGGTATTTCTCAATGGTTTTCCAGGCACTTGTGGATCACTGTGAGCATTTCACAGACATTAACGCAGGCTGGTCTGGAAAGGTGCATGACGCACGCATCTTTCGGAACACTGGCCTGTTCAGGAAGCTGCAAGCAGGCACTTTCTTCCTGGACCAGAAGATCACCGTAGGAGAACTCGAAATGCCCACTGTGATCCTGGGAGACCCCACCTACCCCTTAATGCCATGGCTTATGAAGCTGTACACAGGGCAACTTGACAGCAGCAAGGGGTGGTTCAACAACAGGCTGAACAAGTGCAGAATGACTGTTGAGTGCGCTTTTGGCCGTTTAAAAGCCCACTGGCACTGCCTCTGTGGGAAGCTGTACCTGGCCAACAACAATATTCCTATACTTATAGCCGTGTCCTGTACGCTCCATAATATTTGTGAAGGGAAGGGTGAAAGCTTCATTCAGGGCTGGACCGCAGAGGCTCAGTGCCTGGAGGATGAGTTTGAACAGCCAGAGACCAGGGCTATTAGAGGGGTGCAGTGCTGGGCCATAAGGATCAGGGATGCCTTGAGGCAGCAATTTGAAGCTGAAAGCCACTAATATTTGTTGCTATGTTCGGGAGTGCAGTGCTTGTAATGCTAGGAGGTGATTGTGATTGATGCAGACAATGGGTTTAACATAATTGTATGTTGCATTGCAGGACTCTTTTTGCTTTCAATTTATAGAATAAAGATTGCTTTCAAACCAACACAATTTTTTTATTAAAAAACAACAACCGGAGGAGAGAGTCAAACCAAAAAAAAACCCATCAGCACGGAGGGAGATGGGGGAAGGGAAGGTCCCAGGAGGAGGAAGGGTCCCGGGACGGCTAAAGATTTGTCCAGGGATCATATCCAACCTTCTCTTTTGGAGTACAATGCAGTGGGTACTGTACTTCAGCAGGGCCAAACTGCAGCGGGAGGGTATTGAGTGCAGTGGGTGAGGGAATCCACAGTGCTGGACCGTGAGGGTGGAGGAGTGGAATGCCGCAGGTATAGACTGGAGGCAGGAAGTTGATAAGAGTGTGTTGGCAGTGTCTGGGGTTTGCTTGCGAAAGAGTTTTGCAACAGCGGCTGTAGGGGAGGGCGGGCGCAGAACTGCTCGGTTTGAAGAGCTAGTATCTCCTGGAGCATGTTTGCTTGGAGCTTCATAACCTTTAAGAGCCGCTCTGTGGCTTCATTCTGGCATGCCGCATTCTCCTTTTGATTCCTCTTCTTGCTGTCCCACCACTCCTTCAATTCCTGCTTCTCGGCGGCAGAGTGCATCATAACATCACACAGAAAGTCCTCCTTAGTTCTTGGCCACTTTCTAGTTCTGCGCAGCCATTCAGCTGCCGATAACAAAGAGGGAAGCTGGGCTCCCAAGGTCATCTCTGTGACATTTAAACACCACATTTTACAGAAGCAGTATTGTTTGCAACACAGAAAACACTGATTCACTGATTTAAAACACAGCCAGTACTCACACACCTGTCACTAACTGGCTGACCGCAGCCAAGCACACTTGAGCCACAAGACCCCTAAAATGGTGAGTAGTCGCAGGGGCAGGGTAAATCACTCTTCCCAGACCCTGCTGTACACTGGGCATGTGGATCTTGGGGAGAGCCAGCACTGTAGGGGAAGCCTGATAATCATTCCTGTCCCCACACTTTCCCCAGGATGTGATCATTACGGAAGATATCTCTCTGCTGAGGGTGAGCAGGGAATCAAGGGAGGCTATGTGGCTCACCTGTGTGCAGCAATCAGGGCCGGTGCAACCACTAGATGAACTAGGTGGTCACCTAGGGTGCCAAGTGGTTGGGGGCGGCGGTGGAGTGGAGGTAAGCTGGGGCAGGAGGGCGCAGGGAGGGCCGCCTGCAGCAAGTAACGGGGGGAGGGGTGGCACACAGGGGAACCGCTCCCCGCCCCAGCTCACCTCTGCTCTGCCTCCTCACCTGAGCACCGCCCCGCTCTGCTTCTCTCCCTCCCAGACTTACACGCCAAACAGCTGATTGGTGCCACAAGCCTGGGAGGCGGGAGAAGCGGTGGCGTGCTCGGGGAGGAGGCGGAGCAGAGGTGAGCTGGGGCAGGGAGCTGCTGCACACGGCTCCCCGGGCTTAGGGGAGGGAAGGAGGGAGGGAGGGGCCGGTGAGGAGCTACTGCATGGTGGGTCTCCCCGGGCCGAGGGGAGGGAAGGAGGGAGACGGGGGGGAGGTGGGGAGGTGTCGCAGGGGGGGCTCCCCGGGCCGAGGGGGGGGCGGCAGCAGGGAGCTGCTGCGGGGGGGGGCCCTCAGGACGGGGGGGCAGGCGGGGAGTTGCCGCGGGGGCGGGGGGTGGCGCCAGGTGGAAGTTTCGCCTAGGGCATGAAACCTCCTTGCACCAGCCCTGGCAGCAATGGTCCGCTCCAGGCCCTCTCACCCCCCCTCCCCCCGTGACGGCACAGTGGCGTGGGAAAGTCACCCTTAATGGGGCAAGAAACAAAGCAGCTCTGCTGAAGAACTCCACGAGAGTATCTCCATGAGAGTTTTCTGGAGTTCTCTGAGGGAGATTCCCGTGAAGTGAGGGCGTCAATCAACAGCCTGTTCCGCCACTCAGACTACACATGCAGTGGGAGACAAGCCTGCTTTCTGCAACCCTCCTGCCCACAACAACTCTCTTCAGCAATTCCCCAAATCAAATCCACTTACCAGGGGCCTCCTCTCCTGTTTGCGCTTCGCCAACATCTGACAGCTGTGACTAGCTAGCCTCCTCCGGGGTAGAAAAGAGCTCCTGGCTGCATGCATCTCTGACCTCCGAGTCATCCTCTGCCTTTGGGTCTCCCTCCACATCCTCATCCAAGATTTCCTCCTCCTGGCTCGGTCCCCTTTCGGCTGGCACACGAGCCACCAAAGTATCCACAGTGGTTTTCGCAGTGGAGGTGGGGTTGCAGCCGAGTATCGCGTCCAGCTCTTTGTAGAACCGGCAGCTCGTGAGCGCAGCACTGGTGGTAGGCATTCCACAGCTCCTTCACTTTGACCCTACATTGCAGTGTGTCCCGGTCATGGCTCCTTTCTGTCATGCATCGTGAAATCTGTCTGTAGGTATCATAATTCCTATGGTTGGAGCGCAGCTGGGACTGGACAGCCTCCTCTCTCCAAATGCTGATGAGGTCCAGCAGCTCGACATTGCTCCAAGCAGGGGATCGCCTGGTGCATGAAGCAGGCATGACCACCTGGAAAGATGCGCTGAGACCACTGCATGCATCACCGAGCAAACAGAAAGGGGGCTTTCAAAATTCCAAAGGAATTTACGGGGTGGGGATGACTGTTAGTCACCTGAGGGCAGGGCAGTAGAGTTCAAACCAGTGACCAGAGAGGCAAGAACAGGCATTGTGGGACACTTCCTGGAGGCCAATTGCAGCACTGTAATCAACTACGGTGTCTACACTGGCACCGCAGCGCTGTAGCCCTGGTGGAGAAAGCTCTAGGCCTCTCGTTGGGATGGGTATTTTTAAGCGCTACAACTGCGTAGTTTCTGAGCACTAAGTGGCTTGGCAGTGTGTACACCTCAGGAGTTACAGTGCAGAAAGCTGCTTTACTGCACAGAAACTTGCCAGTGTAGACAGGGCCTTAGTTTCAAACAATATAAATTTTCAAGTCAGTAGCTTAGCAGGGTTTACTAGATCCAAAAAAGCTCCTTAAACATCAATCTAATTTAGTTTTAGTCCTTGCTTTTGTTTTTTCTCCCTTTTTGCAGGTTTTTAAAAATGGAAATAATTACCTAAATAACAGATCATGTGTCTCTAAAGGGCAACGAGAAAAATTGCAAGTAATAAATTAAGTGTATGGAAATCAGAAAACAAGATTTACAATATATGTGTGAGAAGTTATAGATGATGTTTGTTAATTGCAATCTGAAAAGTTTTGATGCAAATTCTGGAAATAATACAAATCATAGCATATACGGTGTCATGAGGAGAAAAGGTTGAAAATTGAGATAGTATTTAAAAAGGTTTCAGAAACTTCTTAGCACTATCATAGTTATTTCTATAAAATTACTTCAAATATTTCTTCAAGGAGGAAACAATTTAGAGTTCAAGTTGAGCAGCAAAATAATAACTGAAAATGGATATCAGTGCTGTTCTTCCCATCACTAAACTGTAGATTAGGGTCTTTGTCAGTGTTGCCATTATAAATCCCTATTCCCAGGGGTTTGTAACAATCATAAAGATTTGCTCAGGGCAAAGCTTTGAGGTATGTTCTCCAAGTGATGCATAGGGGATTGGTTTACAACTCCCACTTGTGTTAATAGGAGAGATCTGGGTAAATCTCTTATGCACTGATAGGAGAATAAACCCCAGAGCATAAACGTCTCAGTCTGAGGCTTTTTTTTGTATTTAATATACATTTTCACAAAAAATGTTTTTTTAAAAATAGAACATAGAAGAGAAACCTGGAAGCTAATGATCTCAGATATTTGTTGAATTAGCTAATGTTCAGAAGGCTTTATTGAAATTCCAGTGACCAAGTTCACAATATAAACGATTGTCTAAGCATTTATACTGCAGTATTTTCAAGTCATTAAATATTTCCAATTCACTATGTGGAAAATTCTCTAAAGTATCTGATACAGGCTACTGTCAAATTCAGAATACTGGTGTAAACGGACTACTGGTCTGACATTTTCTCTATTCCTGTGGGGGTAGAGACATTGGCAGGGTTTGTGGATCTGCAACTAGGTGGCTCCACTGGTGCACTCCCCACTCTCCCCCTGCCACATACAGGTGTGCAGCATGCAGCAGTTGAGTAGTGGTGGCAAACCAGTTTACCTGCTCTTCATCATCCAGTGAGAATTTCATTCCCCTGACTCCAACATCTCAAATTTCATTTACTCATTCAGTGGATCAGCTCAAGAATTTTAACCTTAGTGCATGTGCTGAATTACCACCTTGACAAACTAGACAATAAAGAATCCGGCTCATTTACACAAGTATGTCATGGCAATCAGGGCCACCAACTTGACTCCTGCCTTCCCTGGGTGGAAAGACAGTAAAGCATAGCTGAGACCACCACTGCAAAGCAAGTGCTCCTCTGATGATAGGAAACTACCACCCAATCTTTACTATACAACAGTCTGATCTGTTCTAAAGAAACCATTGCTCAGTGGTATCAAGCTCACAAACAAGCATTTATTTCTGTTTCCTAAACAAACTAATCCAAAAGCTGGGTATGTACTCCACAGGGAGCTTGGCTGAAGATACCTGAGGAAGGCCTGAACTGAGACGGATATTGCAGGAAGTAGCCATGTGGAGCAGGGTATTCTTGGGTTGGTTGCAGATCACTTCCTCATGATCTATGACCCCAGGCTTCCCATAGTAGAGCCAGGTAACAACCTCCTCCTCTCCTCACTTGACACTTTCTGGAGAGATACCTCTGCACTAAGGGATAAAGGACTGTAAGTCCAGGGAGGATAAAGGACATGTGAGCATTACAATTGGGACTGCAGGAAAAGAGGAACCCATGTGTCAAGGTCTGAAGAAACTGTTTGAGGAAATAAAGCCACAAACCCTGAACAAAACAACCCATACTGGTTTAGCAATGTAGATTACTGTGAATACATCACCTCAGTACTCCATTCTCTACATATTTAAGGCTTCTACAGAACTTTCATACAAGTTAGATTGTGGAACTGACTCCCACAAGACACAAGAATGACCACAGACCTCACAAAACTTACTTATTTAACTTAACTCTTGTTCAGTAAGTTCTTCTTATACAACACACACACAAGCAAACAAAAACCCTATCTATTTCTCAATCAAGCTATTGCTCCTGCTGGCTGGATAAGAAGATAGAGATTTATTTCTAGTTTTAAATACCTGGGAGACACTCAGATAGTCTAATCATGGAGGCTTTAATACTCTTAACTTTATAAAATTTACAAAAAAAAATTAGTAGCTTTAAAAATTAACACTTAAACATTTTAAATATTTACACAGCCTAATTGAACCGTATAAACAAAATAAAGTGCAGTAGATAATATCTGGGAAAATTACAATGCCTAGCAATTAAATTGTTAAAGATATGACACAAATCAATAACGTTCAGAATGGAATTTGACAGTGCACGTAAGTTCAATGAGCCTGTTCATGTGCAAAATGTCTGCAGGACTTAGGCCTAGGTGTGTTAAAAAAGTTAGAAATAGAACGTAAGTTTTAACTTTGCATTACCTTGCTTTGCTGGTTTTTACAATGAGTTTTAGGTTTGGGGGTTTTTTACAAATGATACTAAATTTCTATGGGAAAAAGAGTTCTGATATTACATGAAATTAAGACAAAGTTTAAGATTAAATGTTAGTAGTAGTCAGGGGGAAAACTTTTCAATAATCAGGAGAAAATTATAATGTTGCTAGCCTCTGGTTTGCAGTGGATAGCATTTAACTAAATAAATAAATAAAGGAATTGTGAACATTTGTCGGACATATGCTTTGAATATAGTCTATCAAATTTTAATGAGACCATGGATTAAAACTACAATTTAAAAGCTTAAAACTGGAGGGGCTTATTTTTAACCCTAGGACAGCCCACCATTTAAACACGACCAACTGCAAGAGAGAATGAATATGAACGCTTAATTTTATTAATCTCCTGATATTGCTGCTCATTGTTCTGAGTCACCAAAATATGCAGTTTTTGAAGAGCCTGACACTCTGCTTTTCTTTCTCTGCTATATTTTAAGAAATACATATCATGTATTGCTTGCTAATGCTTTCTGTGGGTGGAGATGAGTAATTAAAGGCTTGTGAAATCAGAGCAGCATACATTTTAATAACTGATAACATAAATCAGTGGATTACTGCAGTTCAGCAAAGGAATTCGCTTGTGCTATTTTGTAAATAAGCACAAGAAACACGCTTAAAATTAAATTGTCAAGGTTTTCAAAAATTATTAGTGATTTTGGATGCCCAGGTTTGAAGGGTTCAGATTTTCACAGCACAGGTGCTTGGCACTTTCTGAAAATCAGGTCCTTGAAAGTGTCACAACTAGGGCATCCAAAAATCACTAATCACTTTTGAAAATCTTGGCCAGTTGTTTTGAATTAGATATATTATATCTTGGAAAGGGAGGGACTTAACTTCTATGTTTTTTAAAAAAGTGGGCTGTAATATTTATTGAAGTAACTTAGTAGTTTTCTTTTTAGTGTTAAAGTGTGTATCTGTAATAGTGTGTACATTTGAAGCTAAAGATGAGTCCTCCTTTTTTGTTACTACTCAGTTCCAGCTTAGCTCTGAGCATGTGTTTAAGTATGATTGACTTTCCCAAATGCTTGTGGGACATGAGACAATGTTGTTGAAGGGGAGGAAATGGTTGTGGGGAAGCAGTCTAGGGTTTATAAGTAAGCCAGTAGTGGTGGCCCCCCCGCAGGCTTTAGGGACCAAAGCTCTGAATACCATGAGTAGGTAGACTGAAACATCTCTGTCTCCTCAGTGGTGACGGATCAAGGTGGAACCTGTTAGTTTTAGCCAGTTTGTCTCTGAAAACAAGGCGATTGGGAAGTATAGTTCACAATGGCAGCCATGTTAGTTACAGCTTCTGGTAAGCTGTGTAAGGGGGCTGTTGGCCCCTTAAGGTATGTCTATACTGCAATTAAACACCCACAGCTGACAATGTCAGCTGACGTGGGCTCGCCGGGCTCGGACTAAGAGGCTGTCTAATTGCAATGTAGACATTTGGACTCAGGCTGTAGTTTGGGCTCTGGGAACCTGTGAGGTGGGAGACCCCAGGTTCATCTACACTGCAATTAAACAGCTCATTACCTGAGCCACAAGAGCCTGAGTGAGCTGACATGGGCAGCTTACATGGGAACGGGTGTTAAATTGCAGTGTAGACATTCCCTTACTGAAACTTAGTAGGTTTTTAGTTGGAGCTGTGAGGGCAGAACCCAGGAAAGCAGCAGCTCAGAGCAGGGGAGCTGGAGCTGCATGACCAGAGGCAAGCTACAGTGCGGAGCTGCATGACCAGATCTGGGATAGCAGAAAGTTGGCCCAGCGGCAAGTAAACTGGAGTTGTGGGCAGCTGGGGAGAACGAGGTGAGGATCCTGGGCAGAGAGGGTGAAGCAGAGAAAGACATCACCCGACAAGAGGGCCTTGAAGGCTGGTTTTGGAAGGGGGACACAAACCTGATGGGAGGCCCGATTCCAGGGAGAAAGATCTCACCACCAGAACCTGGGGATGTGTAGACCCCACCAGAGCAGGTGCCTTACCTGCGATATAACCTGGGCACATCCAGGTCCTGGGAAAGAGGCCTGGGATGTGTAAGGAATAGGCTGTGAATGTTCTTGCATTCCAGAGACTATTGTTTATGGTGTTCCCTGTCCTCATAGTGTGGGATTCCTTGTTCCTTTAACCTTTTCAGTTTTTCCCTTATTCTTTTTACAGTTGCTGTTTAAAAAATTGTATGTGGCTTAAACTCAATGTACTGATCACTGGGGAAGTGAGCACCCTGGAGTGGGGACACTCTAGCTCCTGTGTGACCCATGACGAGACTGGGGATTAAGTCCCCCTACCCAGGATCCGGGGCCCAGCCTTATCATGGGTAGGTACGAGGACTCTGCCACATAGGAGAGAGGAAGAGGAGACCTCAAGGTCAGGCAGGCATCCAGGTAAAGGGAGTTGGTGCTGACTCAGATCCTTTTGCCATCCAGTTCCACTGGGGTAGTATAGAAGGCAGGAAAATTCCCCATGGTAGCGGGACCATTCCCCTGCTTCCATGTGGAATACAGGGAGCATTGATAACACTACTCCTTTCCATTTATCGAGAGAGCAAGAAAGATCCAATCTGTGCGTATCGTCTAATCTGAAAGATTCATTCACACTTTTATTTTTGGTTTAGTTGAAATCATTTTGCTGCATAATGAGTTTGAGGCAGACATCTCTAAAGAGTGTCTGTGAGCCTGTGGATATATTTTGCTAGGTATTTTTTGAAGTTAAGACCCAAGGCACTTTCCCCTTTTTCCAAATTCTGAAGTGCCATTTTTGTTTTTTATGTTTTTTGTTTAACACTATAAAAAGATGTAGGTTTTTTTTATTAGTTTTGAAGATAGAAAAATTTTATAATTGGCAATACCTATGTAGATACCTAGTAAATACCTTGATAAAACTGTAGGAGGCTGTGAAAAGATCAAGCAAATAGAGTTGAATGTAGAACCCATGCCTCCTCCTCTTGAAGTTAATTGGATTTTTGCCAATGCCTTCAGTTGAGAGCAGAAGCAAGCCCTTAAGTAACTTTTGTGCAGTATTCGGAAACACGTAATAAAATGATGTTTGACTGAAGTTACATGTTTTCAGGGATAAGTATGATGTTACTGGAAAAATGAAGGCACGGTAAAATCATGAAAATGAATGGGAAATTTTAAACATCACAATTTTAAACCAAGAGTGCTAACAGCAAATCAAATAAGAGATTAGTTGAGACTAAGCCAAATGCTGCTCTTTTTGATCCCTGCTTCACTTCATTGAAAATACCCATCTGAGAGGATTTGGACCACTGAGTGCAAAAACTTTAACAAATATTTTAGTTGACATCAGAAACAGTATGGATAGTCCATTCACTGTTGTGAAGCTGCAGGGAAGTTAGAGGGAGCAGACAAAGACATTTTTATAGATAAGACAAATCTGTAAGATGTCCATAACTTTGATTATATGGAGATCTTGAATTACTTAGATGTTACTTATAGGTCACCAGTTCAAATCTTGTCCCAGGAGACTGGTAGTGGGAAGTTATTAGCAATTGGCAGCTGCTCATTTGCCAGTATGAAACCAGCTGAGGCCTGATCTAGCAATCCTTGCTAGATTCCTTGGTTTTTGCACTCCGGTCAGTGCTTAGGAGTCCACATTACAAAGACCATCACCAAAATTTACAGTATTTAAGCATCAGAGAGGCAAAGAATTAAATGGGCATGAAGACTCAACCACCTCTTTCTGCTTTCGTGGCAGTCTCTCGAGAACAGAGGTGTGGTGTGGTGTGCTGAGGAAACTTGCAAGGGCTACTGCTTCTGCAATTCCTTTTCTGTGGAGGAAAGAACAAAAAGGACCTCAGACTTCAGGATTATTGCTTATGCACCTTCCAAGAGGACTAATAACTCACTTATGGTGAAATTCATCCATGGTATAGAGAATCAGTCCTCAGGCTCCATCCCACTTAAACACTGTCTGGGGGTGGAGTGGGAAGAGGAGCATGGCACTTGAAGTAGCCACACACCAGTGCTCCCAGATCCATATTTACTTAGATTCACTAGCCTCACTGCTCATGGGAAATGAAAGAGCTGCAACTGCTATTCCAGCCATAAGATTAATAGTAGCCAAGTGGGGAGAAGGGGTTGCACAACAATGGATCGAGGCCTCATCAGCTCCTTCACACCACAGCCACATAGAAGTGTATATGTTGGTATATAGTAGATTTCAACATTAAAGAGATTGTAAGCTCTTCAAGCAGGGACCATCTTTTTGTTATGTGTTTGTACAGTGCCTAGCACAGTGGGTCCATGATCCTGGATTGGAATAGAAATGATTAAAAAGCATTTGTTATTTTTAATCATTTCAACAAGTTACTAAAATGTTGGTTGTGATAGTTACGCAAACTGTGTTTCTAAAGGGTAGCCTAGGACTGTTTTCTTCCACAGGTTGTTTGTCTACATAGTCAAATTAATTTCTGGGCCTGAGTCCAGAACACAGTCAAGTATTGTATGATAAGGTTGAAATTGAAGAGTATTTTGGCATTTAGTGTCCTTAACTCTGAAATGCATATGAACATATGTAGTAAAGGAAGTGAAACAACAGCTTTTATTTAACAAAGTGTCTAATGGAATTTTACTGTGAATGAGAAATCCATGAGAGAAAAAAAAAATTAAGAACAGTTGGATACACTACAATTAAAATTCAAGTTGGGACCAGGTTGGTAAAAAGACAGAGGTCGATATCCTGTTACCGTGATGTATTGAATGCCCTTAACTCCTATAGCTGAGAGCCATCAGTATCATTGATTTAAATGGGAGGTGAGGGTCCTTAGCACCTCAAGTGCAGGACCCAATATAGGGATATAAGTAAATCTTGACAGAAATAAAAAGAAAATACAGTAAAATTGACAAATTATTTCTGTTTGTGTTCAGTTTTCAATAAATTGAAGATAAATGAGAAGTTTGGTCCACTAAAAAGGAAAGTGAGGAACCTGACACAGGAGATAAAGAAATGGGGAACTTGTTAAAAAGACAGGTACAGATACTGAAAATGTTTACTCACATGAATATTCTTATTGACGTGTAAGCAGTGAGTATACATCAATAAACATCTCTTCTGATGGAGGATTCGCATGATCATTTTTAACTATTTATTTTTAGATGAGAGCGATTCAGTGCAAGAACCGTATTTCCTGGTATGGTAGAGAAATTAAACATATATACTCAACATTAAAAGCTAGACATGGGTCCTATGCAGGTAACAATGAGACCAGTGAAATCAAGGTTTATTCTTTTTGAAAAATAGATGAAGTATCATGCACATTTCATATATATCACAGATTTCCTTTATGGAAAAGTCTTATAGAATCTAATAGGCATAAGCATCCAGCACCAGCTACAGTTGAGGGTGCAGGGTACTCCCTGGTATACCCAGGGCATTCCTGCACTGGGCCCAGATCTACCTGTTTTTGGAAATAAGGCCAGTACATCTCCTACACATGAAGAACACCAGTAGCAGCTGGAACCTTTCATCATCTCTTGACATCATTCACCTAACTCTGAAAGTAGTTTGTTTGCACTAAGGTGTTAGCAGGATTGGGGACTTGGACTCTGGATTTTAACCTTGTTTTGCCATTCACTATTGATCCTTCCTCAACTACAACACCCCACTCTCCTTGCCTGTTCTTCTCACAATTCCCCTCTCCTCTTTCACACTGTTTCCCTCTCCTCTTTCTCATTTAAACAATTGTTACCTCTTACTGTCTCCAGCTCTGAATGCCTGCTCTCCAAACCACTCCTCCCGCAATGTAATTAAAACAAATATCTAAAGAAAGAAGAGAGAATGATGGAACTCAGATGCATGCCTGCCATCACCCTGATCACTTTGCTGGCATATTTGATCCCTGTTTCCCACCCTTCACGTTTGTTTTTGTAAATCAGCATTTAAATGCCAATAGATCTTTAAAAATTGTCTTGTCCTCTAATGTATTTAGGTGTCTAACTCCCATGAATCAATGGGAATTAGGCATCTGAATACTTTCTGAGAATCTGGGCCAGTGTGTGTTACATGGTGTGTATCATAATGTTTTCCCAGCAACTATGACTGTCAGTCAATGAGACTATTCATAGAATAAGTTAGTATACATTTAAAGGGGGCAGAATGAGGCCCAATTCATGCATAATATTTTTTTCTATTAGGTGTGGTGAGACTAGTAGGGTACATAAAATGTACCTCACATGCTTTATACTGCAGCATATTTATTTAGGCACAAAGAAAGGGGAAGAAGAAATGGGGAGCAGACATAGATTTTGCTTTGAATACTTTGTGTCTTTGCAGGCATGCATTGTGCAAGATGGCGCAACTCATCAAGAAGGGCCAAAAAGTATCCAAAAGTGGGGTATGGCCAGAGGTGGATTAGGGGCCCTGGGCCACAACAAGTGGAGGGCCCCTCCCCACCCCTTCTTAGTGGCCAGTCATTGCATGAGTATCTCATTTCCTGTCTTGTCCAGGTGTCTTTCAGCTTATAAGTAGCAACTTGCTGGAGGCACTAAGCTTCTTGTATTCAATTTTGATGGACAGTCTGTTCACTGGTCCTCTTTTCAAAATGCTGATGTGGACCAATGAGACAATTCCTACTTCACACATAGAGCTGAGATGGTCACCAGGATCTGAGTTGTATTTTATGCATCATCTCTTCACAGCACATGAGAAAATAGGGCAAATGTCTTGTAGTTTCATATTTAGAACTGCACAAAATCCCTGTGTGTTTACGTCCCAAAACTCAAGATCCATAGACTTTCAAATGCAAATCATCTCGCTTGTGCTTTCAGGGCTATATCTTCAATTTGTGTTAATTGTTGTAGCTCAGCTGAAGTCAATAGAGCTATGACAATTTATGCCAGGAGAGCACCTCAAAAATTCCGTAATTTAAGAAACAAGATGACACCTATCTGTAACATTCTATTCTCTGCAGTCTTTGCAAAGCTTCTCTTCAGGGTCATGTGACTGTGTTGCCTATCTTTGCAGTTTTGTGTTTCTTCTCAGATTCTAGTTTCTCTCTCTATTATTTTACAGAAATGCCCTTCTTGCAATGAGCTGGGGTTTAAGAATTGCTCTTGATTACTTCATGCTTTTTAATCACTCCACTGCAAAACAATAACAAAGTTACTTGATCCATCTGTTCATCAACAGTCATAGCTTAGTTAAGAATGAAGAACAAAATATCTGAATGAGTCTGGTATCTGAATCACTACTTTTTTATTCTTTCTTTTTAGTCTTATTTGACCTATGTTCTAGAATTACTTCATTTCTTCGTCTCATCTGTGTGTCTGAACTTCTACTCACACAGTTAACAAATATGTTTAGAGCTTTACCTTGAAGATTTTCAATTTGCATTGGCTTTTCAACATATGAATTATATTTTTCACGTAGACTTCGATAGAACATAGATGCTTTAGATACCTTTATTCATTAATCAATATTTCCTATTTAAAATAAAAATGCATTATTCTGTCACTTGTGATTATGCTCTCCTAGCAACTTTCTTGAACTGGAACTTGTCATTTCAATGGGTCTATGTCCAGAAAGCTTTAGATAGCTAAAACTGGATAGATGATTCTCTGAATAGTTTAATCCTTTCCTCTGTATGGTATAACTTAAATTTCTTACTTAAGGGGTTGATGTCTTTCATTTCAATACCCTAATGATAGAATATAACATTAAGCATTCATTTCATATGTAAACATAAACTAGATCACGAAAAGGAAAAAGGGAAGTTCTTTTCCCACAAATTCAGGAACTTGTAATTAACAGTCTGGTTGTTTTTCAGTCCGAAAACTCTGGTGAGGCATAGAAAATGCTTCTGTTTGCTGTATCAGGGCTCAGACCTATAATCCACTGACATGTATAACATTGTTTTTATTAATTTTAAAATCCATATTTTATGGGTGTTGTCATCAGTGTCAGCTACGCATTTTCTACATCTGGGCCTCATTCTCCTTCCACGTTCCATGGTGTGAATCAGAGTAACTTCAGTGAAGTAAATTGAGTAACACCAGTGTAAAACAAATGGACAAAGAGAATCCGACCTACAAATTGTATAAAGTTCAATATTGACCCTGGTCATATATTTTATTGCCTGTATTATTTCTGGGGTTGCATTAGGGGCAGGAAGTATGTCATTGTAATCCTCAGTGAGCATATTGAGGTTTATAAGTTTGCAATACGGCTAAATTTCCTTTCCATTTTTTTCCAGCTCAAAGGAAGGTAGTGTTTGATAAAAACTGGAGAATTCGTCTCCAGTTCCTTTTAACTTTCCCCTTATGTCTCTGAACACGCATCGTTACGATTCTCTTATTCCTTTGCTACTTTAATTTTATGTTGTTATAGTAGCTTTGTTATACTACTACTATTAACATTGCTTAGCATAATATATATGTTTTTTCTGTTTGTCCATTAGTCAAAATTTACAGGGCTAGACATTCTCTGAAAGATCTGACTATGTATTTCATTAAACAGACATTATCCGTTTGTGTTTCTGTACTAGTTTCTTTAATTTCTTCTCTAGATTTTTTCCTGGCTTGAATCCTGAGTTTCCTTTTCACGATTTATATTCAGTTCCTCAGGCTCATCTGCAAGGCATTCAATAAAATTCATTTTCAGCCCATGGAATTTTCATGTACATAAATTATTCTAACTTACTTTTTAAGTGTAAATTAAATGCATGATATTTTATTACTTGAGTATTAATGAGACTTCACGCCTTCTATCATGCTAACCTCCCTTATCCCATCATGCTATACCTGGAAGATTCTCCCTGTCCTCATTTGCCATGTGCCCTTTTTTTCTTCAAATCCCTTCTTAAAACTTCTCTTTTCAATTATTCCCTCATTCCTTTCATTCCTCTTTAATAATCCACAGAATCTCCTTCTCCTGGACCATAATCTTGTATTTTGTCTTGTATATATTTGGCTCATTTTATCAAAATTATGTAAGCTCTTTTGGTCCAGCCGTATTGTTTATGGCTCGTGTGATATTGGAAACTATATCTTTAAGTGGGTTATGTTCCAAGACAGGGCGTCTGGATGAGCGGTGCTGAAGAAGCCCCAGTTCTGTTATGCAGAGGCAATTGAAACTGCATCACTGAACAAAGAGGATCCTTTCAAGCAGCTTGTGCCCAGAGTGATTACTCAACACTACTGCTCTGATCCTGCAATCTGGTGCACATTGACAGAGTATGACACCTGCACAGAGCCATGTTGATTATAGCTGAGCAACATCCATGTTTATGGTGCTATACCAATGTATTTAAAAATAATAATAGTTCATAACCTTCTCTGTGTATATTGTTAGAGAGTAATGAAATCTCCAGCATAATTGGTCCATCATCCAATAGATGTATACAACCCCTTTGCTTCACTTGTATGTTTAATGATTTAGGCTTAGATCCGCAAAGGTACTTGTGTGCCTAGGTCCCAATTTTAGGCACCGTTGTGAGCCATAAAACCCCTGTTCAGCATTTACCTAACCCTGTAGGTGCCTAAACTCACTTGGCACCTAAATTTGGCCCTAGTCACCTAAGTTTCTGCACGTTGGCATGCACACTGTTGCCTCACTCTAGATACCTGTCTCCTATCTAAGCCCCAGTGCAATCCATGAACTGAGGTGCTCCTCCACCTATTTTCCCAATCTCACCCACAGGGCCCGATCTGATAGGCATGCTCAGAGGCTGCCTATCAGATCGGGTCCCATTCAAAATAATAGTGATGCCAGTGTCTATGTTATAACTTTAAGCCTGGTGGTGAGAGCACTCATTTGGGACGTGGGAAACCCAAATGCAGTTTCCCCCTCTACCTCCTCGGAGGCCTGTCTTGCTTGATGTAGAAGAAAAGGCCACCCCCATTAGACATGCACAGCATTGTCCCCCCTCTCTGCAATCTGGTGGAAGCCCCTTTGCCTAAGCTCCATAAAGCTTTGGAATGTAACCACGACAGGAGGGGCCAGCTGTTCTCTGCAGCATTATACCTGCTGAAAATGTAGATTTCTGTGTGAAAATCTGATCAAGAGTCAGTACTGCTTGAAGCAGTATTAACTTCCACTGAACTTTCTTTTTTGCTGCTGCTAATGACTACAGGGGGAATCTATCCAGGAAAGAGAGGAGTCAGAGAAGCAGCAATGAAAGCATGCAGTTCTCTTCATACAGAATCTAAAGATGATGGAGATGAGGCTTCACCTGTGGGCTAACCACTTCTACTGAAGAGAAGATCTGACAGAAATATTAGCTCAATTGAAGTCAATGGCAAACTCCCATTGACTGCAGCAGAGCTGGGATTTAACACCTCATGGCGTTTCCTAGGCCTATTGTTACCTTCTGCAGGTATTTCCATGGTGGGGTACAACGTAGCCCTTAGAAATTATGGAGTGATCAACACAGGAATGAGTATGGTGAGATTTTGGAAATAACAAAAAAAGGTGTCCCATAGATGCAAGTATTGTTACATGTCATCTAATTTGCTATGCCACCCTGTTGAATCAAACCATTTTACACTCTGTTTAGTTACTCTGTCCATTTCTATTTATTGTTGAGACCACAATTGCATTGAAAATCCTGTGGTTATAAATACAATATATGGGAAGATCGGTACCGTATTAAATATATCAAACTGAGGACATAGAAATGAGGACATATATGTTAATAAATATGGATCTGAGATGAGATCTTGGCCCCACTGAAGATCACAAAACTCCTGTTCACTTCAGTGGGGTCAGGATTTCCCCCATTACCTGTGTTGTAATAGTTACGGATCTCCTTCAGAATCTGTATCTGTATTTTCATGAACAAATTGTATATAACTTTTATATTAAATGTTGTTTTACATATGCACCTAACTTTAGCATTATTAAATGAACTCTTCCTTAGATGCAAGGTGAGTCTTGTGTAGAAATTTTATTCCATAATTTTTCCCCTCCCCCCAGATACTATACATCTTGTCTTTCAGTGGGGGAATTGAGAACTTGTATATTCCAGGATACTGTTTGCAGAACTTGGGGCCACTGTGATGATGTATGTGAGTTAGGAATACTCAGATGCAGGACTGGATCCTAGATTTTGTTCCACTACTTTGTGCAAGTTTAGGGAGTTGTTCTTCCATGACAATGCATTTCAGAGTGGCAGCCATGGTGAAGGCAGAGAGAAAAATAATCAAACAGCTATATATACTTACTTAATTTTGCAGCTTTTTTTTCCAAATTCTTGGAAGTTAGAATTGGACTTACTGGCAGAACCCAATAATAAGGGTTGATCATTTACAATACGTCTTCGCTACCCGCCGGATTGGCGGGTAGTGATCAATCTATCGGGGATCGATTTATTGCGTCTAGTGTAGATGCGATAAATTGATCCCCGATCGCTCTGCTGTCGACTCCTGTACTCCGCCGCGGCAAGAGGCGGAAGCGGAGTCGACGGGGGAGCAGTGGCAGTCGACCCCGCACTGTGAGGATGTGAGGTAAGTCGACCTAAGATATGTCAACTTCAGCTACGCTATTCTCGTAGCTGAAGTTGCGTATCTTAGGTCGATCCCACCCCCTAGTGTAGACCAGGCCTAAGTTGAACCTAGTAGACATAATGGATGATGAAACAATGACTTGTATTCTTTTCTTTTGCAAGCCTCTGAAAAAGTCCTGATTTATACAGAACAGAAGAGTATGAATCTATGTAAATCATCCTATGTAAAAAGAAAAGGAGTACTTGTGGCACCTTAGAGACTAACCAATTTATTTGAGCATAAGCTTTCGTGAGCTACAGCTCACTTCATCGGATTCACGAAAGCTTATGCTCAAATAAATTGGTTAGTCTCTAAGGTGCCACAAGTACTCCTTTTCTTTTTGCGGACACAGACTAACACGGCTGCTACTCTGAAGCCCATCCTATGTAAGTTGTTGGGCATTCTGTAACACTCCATAATAGCATCCCTATATCTTAAGCTCATAAGGCACAATATGATTATGCATGGCTTGTGACTGAGGCTATATTTAGGCCTGCCGTTGCCGTGTTCACTTTGTCAAATAACTTTGAATTTAGACCTGGTATAGCTTTAAAAATTGAATGCGCTAGCTATCTAGTTCCATCTGTCCTCTGAAATCCCTGAGATTCTTAAACATTGGTGTCTAAACTTGTTCTCTAGGCCTTTACATATGTTGCAATCTTAACATTTTTAATATAGCATTTTGTATAGAACTTCAAAAATATTGAACAATTTAGTTAAAGAACAAGAAGGTAGGAGCTGAAACAAATGACTCCACTTTCATTACTGGATCCAGTTATTATTATTTTTGTAGCACCTAGGAGTTCTAGCCAAGTCATGAACTAGAACCTCATTGTGCGAGATGCTGGATAGCCACAGGATAAGAAGACAGTCCCTACCCCAAAGAGCAAACCAGTTAAAAATTACCTACTTGTCTCTCACAATAATAAATAAATAAATAAAATAAAAACAACCTCTGTAGAATTTCTTTTGCTGACTTTATCCATGTATTCCACTACTATTAGCTTCTTCTCTGAGGGAAAAATTTAGCTCTGATGTTTGCAGACCCAAGTCTTGGAGTCATGCCTCCTGCCATCTTGAACAGTTTTCTCATATCTGCCCCAACTCCCCACACCAATCGCACCTGAAATTATCCTTTCCCTTGCCTATCTCCATTAATTTTTCTCTTCGTGTGCTATCAGACTTAACTATGTGACTGCATCACTTGATATAGTGAAGTAGTTTTACGATACATTCTATATAAAAGATACTCCACAAAATACAGTTATGTTGTATAGCTTTTGGGCACTTGACTTTGTCTTTTAGTTTTCTTTCTTTCTCACTGGGTGAATGTGAAATTTTGTCAGTAGTATTTGTTGTTTAGTATTTGTTTATTAAAATTAATCAGAGAATATCAATCTCTTAAAGAATGACAATGAGTAGGTGATAATTGGAAATTTCTTTATTTTGACACCTTTGTAATACTTTACTAGTGGCATTACAAACTCCCTAACTGTAGGACTGAAGAAGAACTATACAAACATGTTACTTTTTGGGTAGCCGGTGGATAATAGAGGACTTTTTCTTTCCAACTAGTTATTCACTTGCATACTTGCAAGTAAGTTGATAGCCTGCATAAGAAAGTAAAGAATGGCAGACTGATTACTTTATGGTTATTTTGCAAAACTGATGAGACAGCAAATGATATGCAATCCTATTACAAAGACTAAGCACAGCTTCCCCACTGCCTTAAAAAAAATCCTTACATTCCTTGCATTGGGATTGGGTGATATGATTCTACAGTTCAGGGAGACTGGAAATTACAGAACATCTGCAATGAAATTGGTTTTTTGTGGAAAACTGATGAATCACTTACTGCCAATGACTGGAAGGAAAAGTACTTGTTTATGCCCTTATGTAATGAATTTTTATGAGGTGAAGTTTGCTGTTTATAAAAAATACACTTTAAGCTGCCGCTGATGTACAATAATAGAATTCAGAATAATGCATCACTGCAAAGACAGTCACTAGTAGAATAATGTCTGCTTACAAAACACCAAAACAGTGCTACTACTTCTGCAATGGAATTAAAAATTTTCATCCAGCCTCTCATATTCTTATAAGAGAAAAAGTATTAATAGGGACATAGTCCACATTTGTCAGAGCCACTTACATACCTTAAAATATGACAAATTCTTTCATATTGTCTTTTGAACCCCAAAATGTTTTCTTCTGCTCCAAGAAGTAGGGCTGATACATACTGTCGGAGAAAAATTACTCCTTAGCAGTTATTCAAAAACAAACTAATGGCAATGGCTCCCTGTAATCTCAGGCATCTAAGTACAAGTAACTATTTATATACCACTCACCACTACATATCAGTTGGCTATGTTTGTGTGTAACGTGTATTGAAATTTAAAAGACTCTTGCTTTCTTAGATTAATGTAGCTACATAAAAATTGTTCTATGGATGGTTAAAGAAAATAATTTCATTTCTTTTGAAGGCTATACAATTTCTTTGAATGAGAGCTGACATCAGTTAATGTTTTTGCTTAGTTTAGGGGGCAACGGAAAGAGACATTCCATTAAGTGATCAAATTAACCTTCTAAAACTAACAGTTGGGACTAATTAGTAACCTCAAATATGCTCAAAAGCAGCATTCTTTGCCTTACAAGGTAGGTGGTGAACGTTTTAGTATGAACCCTCATTTGGTAACAGTCAGTGGCAATAGTAGTAGTAGCTGTATTGTGAAAACTCCCACTGGTAATTTTTTGAGGAATTAAGATTGTGAGAATGTTTTGCTAATTTTGAGAAGCTAGGTGAAAAAATTTTTTCACAGTATAATTTTTGAGTTTTGGTTATGGTTGATACCAATTTTAAAAATGTTTTGTAGTAGAACAGCACGCAGCTGGAATGCTTCAATAAAAGATTGCATCTTTTGGAATTACAAATTGTATTTGCTCGGAGGACCCACCAAATATTTCCTGGAGAACTTATAGGCAGTAATCAGGAAAAACACTAAGGGTGAGATCCACAAAGGGGGACTTAGATGCTGTGATAGCATTGAAATGTCTAACTTTTAAGTGCCTAGAAAATCCTGGGAAATTCGTGATCCACAATGCCAAGTTAGGCACCAAGGCTACTTATATAATGAATGGGGAGAGATAAGTACCTTAGAATCTGATCAATAAAATCAGCACACTAGGCACAAAGCCATCTAAGCTAGACTCTGGGAGATACCAATGAGAGAGGTATGCACTAAGCCTTGCCCCTATCATGGAGATAGCCTCCTAAATCCAGGCTGCAGGGAGGCACCTACTTCTCCTTGTGATCCACAAATGGGAACCTGGTGCCTGGACTGAGGCAGCTTATGCATGTAAACCACTTCTTGCAGGAATTGCTTATGCCCCTGTCTCTTAAACCAAAACAGCCAGAGGAGGAGCTGTTGCTGCCACGACTGCCCTTATAACTTTTAGCTCCATGGTTAGAGAACTTGCCTGGAATGTGGGAGACCCAGTTTCAACTCCTGCCACTTTCTGCCAGAGGGGGAGCAAGGATTTGAAATGGGGTCACCTACTTCTCAGGACAGTGCTCTAACTGTTGAGCTATGGCATATTCTGACTGGGGGGAGCCCTCAATCCTTCCTGTTGAAGCTGTTCTGCTGTGCTCTACCCCCTATCCTACAGGACCGTTCTCTTTCTCTCTCTCGCTGGTCTAATAACTGTTTAAATATTTATTCCCAGTGGAACAGTAGGAGGTAGGTAAGGGGAGATAGACCCTGGATTTGCACCCTGCCCCCGCTCCAATCACTCTTTCACTATTTATCTACAATGGAACAACTTCAACAGGAGAGACTGAGGGACCCTCACATCAGAATAAGGCATAGTTCAGTGGGTCCTCACTTGAGAGACAGAAGATGGGAGATTCCTGTTCAAATCTTTTTCTACTCCTCTGGGAGAAAAGAGGAATTTGAAACAGTGTCTCCTACATACCAGACAAATGCTCTAACCACTGCTTCCTCTTCCAGCTGGATTTTGGATGGAACCCAATCTGGTAGACATGCTCAGACATCTACCGGATCAGGCCCCGCATGCAACATAGGTGACCGAATGGCTATCTTGCCCTGGTTCAAGAGTTGTTTTAGGGATTGAAGCAGGAGATAGGCATCTGGACACCTAGACTGGGGAGCAGTGTGCTTGCCACAGGGTCTAAAACCTAGCTGCCTAGACAGCAGAATGTTATTTGCTGAGTGAGTTTAGGTGCCTACAGGGTTAGGTGGTAGCCAAGCAGGAGTTTCATGGATGACAGTGGTGTGATGCAAAGGGACTTAGGCACCTAACTCCAGAGTTTAGCTGCCTAAATTTCATCATGCATCATACCCTAACAACAACTAATACATTTTGCATTTTTTAAAAAAGAAGCCCTGCAACAACTTACTTATACTCCAAACATTGCTGCCTAGGTTGAAACCTTCAAGTACTGTGTTCTTTACAGCTCTTCCCTCTCTGGCCTGGCATCTCTACTAGTTTGACATTTATTGCTCATATGTCAGAGTTTCTTAAAAAGGTATTTATAAATAGTTCTATGAATGTCATAATGCTGTCAAAATATGTGGCTTAAAACTTGAATTATGATTAAGGTTTGTAGGGTGGTTTAACACTTAGCATAGCAGTTCCACAAGGAATCAAAATTCTTTTTTCCCCAGGTTAGCAGGGAACAGGAGATGAAGTTATTTCAAAGGAGCAAGGTAAACTGACTGCAAAGGCAGCAGTATCCAGCCCTGTTGTGAGAAAAGAGTGATGCACAAGTGGTTGGGTGGGTGAAGAGGCATGGGTGTCACAGAATCTCAGTCTCTCTCAGAAGTATGGGTAGGAAGAAAGCACCACGTATAGTGTTCTGTAATTGTGGAATGTTTGTTTCACTGTACTTTGGATAGTAATTGCTAGAGAGAATCTTTAGCAACCTGAATATGGGAATTTACAAGAACCCAGCAAGCTAAAGGGAAGGTCAGCAGAAGTTAGTGCTACTTGAACGCTGGAGATAAATGTTAAGTTACAATTTCAGATTACTGGCTTGATAGTGTTCCTTTAAAGGAAAACATTCTTTTGGCTTTGTGATGGGATGTATCTACCTGCACTGGCCCCACAGGGGTTAACTGTGTATTGCAGGCTGAGGAACCACACCCCTCCATCTCTGCTGGGCATTCTCAGTCTGGAGAAAGGGTACAAAGGGAAGCAGCCGACCTGAGGACAGATGCATATTGTGAGCTCCCGCCACAGATCTGCTGGAGCCTCAGTTCACAGAGGACAGTCATGCCAAATCCCAGGTGGATACCAGCCAGCCAGCGTGACCTGGGAAGGGAGTCGCTGCGGACTTAACCGCCAGACTACCCCCGAGGACCCGTGGACTGCTGTACTAGGAGACCAGGTAGGAAGTATCCCAGGGGAAATAGATACCAGTCTGCTCATAGGACCAGGAGACTCGTCAGCAGGTTTTGGTACATTCAGACATGCTGACGTGCAATAAGGAGTAGAAACTAGCTAAATGGTATATAGTAATAAAGGCTGATAACTTCTAACAAAACTCAGAAGAGTTCTGGTACAGGGTACTTGTAACTGGTATAAGTTCTAGGCATTGGTTCACTCCACAGCTGCACTGGTTACTCTGGCACTATAACTGTTCTAACTGTAGATGAACAACAGAACTCTACCCAAAGGTTTAGTTTAAAAAATTTGACTGAAAAAAAAAAGTTAAAAATAAGGGATTCAGACTATGTTGTAATACAAAATATCAGCAGACCTTTTGTTTTAATTATATACACCTTTTAGATGACAGTTTAATTAGTGATATTTTATCCATACAGTAAGTGAACAAACATAACGAAGGTAGTTATCCTTTGGATAGATCACAAATTAGCTGAATTCTTCTTCTGATATCTTTAGGCAAGATATACATTTTAGGAATTTTCTTTTGTCACTTAATACAGCAACAGTTAAGATCCTATTTGAAAACATAACATATATGAAATTTAAGTGTTAAAGGGAAGCTGCCAAATACTGAAGTTTTAGCTCCAGAATTTCCTCCCTTAAAAATATTAACCCAGTGGCAACTCTTCTCAACAGGGGGAGGATGTGGGAATCTTGGCTCCTCAATGGTTGTTCTGACTCCAATGCAGCAAAGATTTCACCTAACTACAAAGTAAAAAATAAAATAAAAATAAAATCTAGTATTGCTAAGGAAAAAAAACCCACACAAAACATGTTATTTATGAGACCTTCAGAGTTTGGTGCTCTGCTATTGCAAAGCTGCACTGATAATATCCAGTGAAATTGTGGTACAACAATTGAAATAACGAAACAAAGAGACCCATGTTCATCACTGTGGTATATGAAGGCTATACTAAAATGTTCATAAAGACAACAAAAGTACCCTATGATTTATATAATAGATTACGGTGGTATCCACTTAGTACCCTGAAAGAATAGATGCATTTGGCTGGGACAATCAGGAAACAGATTCACTGCAATTAATTTAAACTGACAATGCTGGATTAATGGTGCACAGTGGCAAAAACTGTTTAAAAAAAAAAAAAAAAAAAGAGGTACTTTTAAGCTTATTCTCAGTAGTGAGTGAACATGAATTGTTTTTTGCTGATATATCCTGCTGTGCAGCTCTCCATTTTCTTTAGGTGGTCTCACCACTTTATTATAGATGCTAATGAGTTACTTACCTCAAAAGTAGTTCACAGGAAATGTCTTCTATGGTGATTACATAAAGCAGTTGATGAAATATGCGGATAGCTACCAACAATATAATCGCATGAATCTTTGATTATAATTTGAATAATTGCTAAATTACAATTTTATATTAGTATATGGAAACTAATGTCAATACGGACTTTATTATATCACAGACATAAGACCGAGAAAGATCAAACTGCTGTAAACAAAATGACAATATGATCAATTTAATAGTGGTTCTGAATATTACACAGTTTACTCTAAAGTATGTGCTTCAAGTGCACCACAAAAAACTCTAGAGCGTGTGAACTTCTGTCATTTCAATCTTGTATTTCAATGGCTGAAGATTGTATACCTCTGTACCACACTTAGGACAGGTAAAATACATGTCAAATAAGCAGTTGCTTTTAATACAATAGTAGCAGAAAACATGTGAGCAGCCTATGGTATGAGGCATAGTTGGCCACTCCCCACATACAGAACATTCCTTGCAATGTGCTGCTAAAGTGTTTTCGCTATTGGAAAAAACTGCAATAGGCAAAGACCAAGACGAAATTTTGAGTTTGAGCTTTTGCATGTTAATGAGTGGTAGAAGATAGATTAGAAATTCAGCAAAGCCATGCCATAAAAGTTCCCTGTTCATGTATTCAAATCCTATTTGACGAACATTCTGAGGCCTACAAAAGACAGATCTAATTCCTAAAATACGTTCGGTGAGTGTTGCAAATTTTCCCTTCTGAAGGAAAATCAGAAAGTTCAGTAGTCCACAAAGTTTTAAAAGTCCAGCTACAAAATTAATGAAATGCTTGATTCTGCAGAATGACTCTAGTTGGCGACTGCTGAATAAATCATAGCATCTTTCTTCCAACCACCTTCCACCAACAGTGCAGATAAGATACCATAACTTCTGGTGTTTGCTCAATGGCTGATATTTCTGTGTTTGAGATAAGTCATTCTTGTATTGAATATTCAGAATAGTCTGTCCCACAGTTGCATTCTTAGAATAGATGGTGAATCTCCACAAGAAAAGACATAAAAATGCTTTTACTTCTGGTTCAATGTGAGCCAACAGCCCTGGTTTAAATCCATGAAAACAGCTGGAAAACTGGGACCAAACTAGCTGCTCCAAGGCTTTGTTTAGTTCAAGAGCATCCATCTGACTTATTCTGAGCACAGGGTTCACTCTTTCTGAATTATTGCCATTGGAAGCCATGTCTTCACCACAGCTTTCTAGGAATAAATACAGATAAGCTTATAGTATAAATTTAACATTTTGCATTGTTTATACTTGTCTTTCAATACAGTTCATATAAAATTGTGAACAAAATTGAACAAGCAACAAAGCCATCGCTTTAGGAAATATTAACAATATTACACACTGCAACCAGCACCATTCAAGAAGTGTCATATTAACATAACTTTAGTCTTAAAATTACTTAAACTGCACTATTATTCCACACAGTAACACAGCTGTATCCTCTGAGCTATTCACAATACTAATCACACATTTAGTGCTTCACTGTAAGATTTAATGCATTGCCTGATGCTAGCAGAGTGATCAAATACTAAAATGAAGCAACAGTAATTGTAAAACAGTACAGTGGTTTATGGCATTTAATGTGGCAAATAGGTATAGTAAGTAAACTCTTGGGGGAAAGTAGTGAAGACAAACCTTGCCATATCAACACATCATAAGCTGCTGATAAACTATATAATATAGAAGATATTAGGAGATCTGAGAAATATGCATAGAAGAAATATGAAATGTAAACAAGTTGGGGATGATAAAGCCTTTAAAAACAAAGACAGTGATATATTTAAAAAATGCTAAAAGGATCAAATAAATATTCAGCACTCACACATAAATTATCTTACAATATATCAGTGATGCCTGCATGTATTTTCTAATCTCTTTTGACAGGTGCAGGGTTTTGCTACCAGTTGTATAACAATTTTTCTGGCAAGATGATTAATGTATGCTGGTAACATCAACTAATGTGTACTCTTTTCCTGCCTGAGTATTAGAATGAAAAATAAAGGTATCCTAAAAAAAATAGCTTGGTGCATATGTGATCATATTAACAATTCTGTACAATGGGAAAACAGTAGTATACAGTGCAATGGCAAAGTAATCTTGTATTAAAGTCATGGCATAACGTGTCTCAGGATATGCAGGATTTCGCTGTGGGGTGCCTGATGTAGTGGTCCTTTACACCGAGCTACAACAAATAAAAATGAGTTGCTAGGAGGCCTAGTGATCTAATAAGTGCACAGGTTGCTCCCACAGATTTGGGGTTTTAAACTGGGTTCCTCGCAAAGCAGACCAATAGGACTTAATTGCACTGTGGAGGTAGCATGTTCAGTTGCTTTAGAAAAGTGGGATAGGAACAGAATGAGTCTCTCCAGAGAGCAAAAGCCTGAAATGGAATTTACCAACTTCAGAAGGAGCTGCTTCCAGTCCTTATTTGTTAGACAGAAAGTTGCCATAACAGAGGTTTTTTTAAGAGGAATGAATTCTCCTTGAGCTCAAACACACCCACCCACCCCCGGGCAGGTAGGGAGAAAAATACTGGCAAAACCGTAACAGCTCCAAAAGTTAAAAAAAAAAAAAAAAAAAAAAGTGATCTGCAATTCAAAGCCCAAATTACAAAAACTTTAGAGCAGTATTCCTTTCTGTACCTATTAGGAGACTTAGTAATATCGCAAGAAACACACTGTTGAAACAAATCTTGCAGTAGATGTGATTAGTTTTTCCATGTGTGCTCGATTAAAATAAAGGAGGAGATGGGGGGGGGGGGGGGGACAAAACAAAACAAAACAAAAAACAACACATCAAGTTGTTGCCTATGGGTATATCTAATCCTCAAGCTTGGGGTGTAATTCCTAGCTCAAGGAGACACACTTTGTCTTAGCTCTGATGAAACTAGCACACTAAAAATAGAGTAGTTGTGGTGGCATGAGCAACAGGAGAGGCTAGTCAGCCTGAGTATGTACTTGTCTGAGATGATGGGCACATATTTGAGGAGACTAGCCATTCCCGCTGCTTGCGCTGCCATGAAGTGTAGTCAGACTCTATGGCAGTAGCTAAGAATTCTTCCGTTAAGTCCTGGAAAAAATTATATATATATAGTACTTCTAGATAATGTAAGCCATGACAGACCACATCTATTAACATGGGCTCTTATCCAGCAAACCACTTAAGCACATGCATAACTTTGACTTTAATGGGACTATTCACATGCTTAAAGTTATGCACACACTTAAGTGCTTTGTTGGATTGGGGCCATATATCACACTCATTACCATCCATCACTACAACCGTGTTGAAGAAGCCTGCACTTAACCAGGGTTATTTGGACATTTAGAATGTATATAAAAGGCAAGATTCTGAAGTTGCTGCCATTGATTTCAATGTTATCCATACGTGAACATCAAAAGGGTAGAATTTGAAATGCCTACTCCCATGTGAATGCTAAATATGTATGAGAATCACAATGGTCTTGTGGCTAACTTTTGTTGAAATAATAAGCCTCCACTCTGCATACTTCCTGTTTTGCAGCAATGGTGGTTTCTTATTTTACTGTTTTTATCCACTTATTTTTAAACAGTGCTAACATAAAAGGTCTCCTTTGATTACTTTCCCTTGCCCAACAACGAAGTTATTTCAATGCTTTGTTACACTTGTAGTTCATATTGTTTTCACAGATACTGGCCCTACCATTGGAACAAATATGCAGCCTGGTGTCTGTACCAATCAATCAGTAAATAAAATTACACAGCCCACAAGTACCATCTTTCAGCTTGTATTTTTTTCCCCATTGCAATTCTTCACTTCATATTCTTCTGTTTTATACAGATCTCACCAAGAAACTTGTTTTCCTCCATGCCGCCTAATTAACTTCCATTTCTCCTTGTCCCTACTGCTTGTTATTCTCTTCTCATCATCTTGCTTTAGATCATTTTAAACTAGCGAAGGGACCAGAATTGTATGCCCAATAATAATAAATAAAGACAAACACCAGTGTTTCATTTAAGTATATCACTAGGCTAGGAGTATGTGAAGGGAAGACTTAAGGCAAAAAAAAAAAAAACAAACAAAAAAAACCCACACACCAACCAAGAACAGTATAGTGCATTCTACTAAAATCAGTGTGATTAAGTTGTTACATAAATATGTTTAAGGCAAAATGATTTAAAACTAAATATTAAGGTCTCCTGCTGACATTTTATCACCACAGCCAATTGCTTTTGTTTCACAGAAAAAAACCCTTGAAAAAATCAGTTTTCCAATAATATAAAGTCTTTTCTTTCCTTAAATAAGCCCATGCTTTGCTTTCTTTAGTTTATAAATAAAATGAATCTCTTCTACAGTGCATTCCAAATACAAATTGTATATCACAAAGAAAATAGGAATTTCTCCAAGTAGATTTTAATGCTGTTATTGAGTATTGTACAAATTATGAATGAATATATTTTATTTAGAAACATGTTATTGACAGAAATCTATCAATAGTAATGTGAGTATTGTCAAGGGCCTGTCAATATTAATGTAATTATGATTAAGGGGATAACATGGATTTTAGCTATAATACCAAGTAACATCTCCTACATTGCTGCTATCAATATAAGCATTATTATTGACCTGTTCTGAGACACTCAGTACTAGATGTATTACCATTAGGCATATTTGTCAATGCATGCTGCCTACAAAAATTCTACGTTTAAATTTACAGGCCTATAAACTTTGTCAGCAGAAACTCACGAATCCAAGTAATCTCTAGGGTGTCATTCCCCCTCCCGGCTATTCCATTGTAATAAACTAATTTCCACTGTTCCAATGTCACTGCCATCTTGCTCCTACTTTTTTAGCATAATTAACAGAAATATTGCATTTACATATTATTTCTATGCAAAAGCTTCAAGATTTTAAAATATTTAACAGTTTTTAAAAATGTTCAAATGAAAACATTTTTGAAATGGTTCTGTTCACAACTATTAAACTAGTTCACAACTATTAAAAACCTCATTTAGAATGTGATCCGGCATGCTTTAAATTAGTAGGATCATTCCTGTTGACATATATGGGTTCAGGATTGAGCAGTTTAAAGTGCTCTCTCTTCTGCGGCAAATAGAGTTATAGTCTTCATATCAAAAAAAATTATAGGAGACAAAACAATGGCATCCTGATGGAATTTAGGAGGATACCTGTTCCAGAAAAAAATCGCAAATACTGGCACTGGAAAACAAGTTCATAAAACTTTCACTACTCTATACTCATTAGCACAACCCTTCATTAGTATACACAGGTATACAGGAGTTCAAGATAAGAAAATATAAAAAGTAGCCAGTGTCCAAACATTTACATTTTAATATCTTAATCATTAAATCGCAAAGGAATGCAGTCCACACCATGGTCTGTCAACTAGAACTATCAGCCCCAGATAGTACCCAATAAAACCAGAAGTGAATCACACCCCTTGCATGGAAGAAGGACCTCAAACACTACCCATCCTGAGATTGGTGCTGGCGGGGAGGGTTGGCAGGGCTAGCAGACTCACTACCAGGCTCCAAGCAGCTTCCAGAAAGCAGCTGGCATGTCCCTGCTGCTCCAAGACCCACAGCATTTGTGCAGGCAGTGGGCCAGATTCTGCTATAAATCCCAAATATGTTCACTGTTCATCTTCTGGTCTAGCCAATGAAGCATATTGCTTTTAAAAGTACAGTACTTTCTTTTAATGTAAGTAATGCATGTCTGTCCATTTCATCTTTGTTATTGAATGTATCATATTTATTTGGATAGGATATCAAAACTGCATGTGTGCCTAATTTGTGCCTGGCATCACTAGTCAGACTTAGCTGGCTACTTGCTGATATACGGAATTTGCTCATCTCACTCAATGCACACACAATTGTGCTGCTTTATTTATTTATTTTTTTTTAAAGTTTAGTCTGTTGTAGTCACTGCCAAGAGATCCTGAAATGGTCTCTGATCGAATAGTCATAATATGATACACTTATTTTGACCCAAAACTATCTACTGGTGATCTTTTGTTTCATGTTAATTCATTTCAAGTGGAAGCTTAAAATTATCAATTTTTTTCTCTTAAGAGGCAGAAAGAAGGTAGAATTTAATAGAGGTAAGATCTATTTCCTCCCCTATTTTGAATAATTTTGTTGCAATACAGCATGGGTGAAAATGAGGTCCAGGCCTTGTATTTTTTCCTTGGTAAACTCATTTTAAAATAGGTAGGTACTTTGTTCATGTTTCCTTAGGTTTCTTGGCATTGATGGAGTACAGTACATAACCTTCTTGAACTTCTTCTTCCCCCCAGAATTCTCTTTCAAGATGCCAGTGGCAAAAAACAGTAGCATTTCGTAATTTTCTGAACCCTTATTTTAATCTTATAGACACACTTGACCTTCCCCTGTCTTTAAAAGGCCATCTCTTGACTTGCCACCGCCATAGTTAGTGTTACTGTACAGAAGGAGGTCCAGGGATTAAAAATGGTAGTATCAACATCAGAATGCAGGAAAGTGCGTCTCCCATCCTATGCTAAGAAGTCTCTGGAGGAGGCAGAATGGTGTATAGTACAAGTTTTAATTTAGGTTATCCATAGGTCCACATTTGTTTCATATGAATCTTGAATTGCAATAAATGTCATTGACCCAGTTCTCTGCACGCGATTCACTGACTCCTTTATGAAATAAAGTTACATCTGAAAAGATTATGTCCAAAGAACATTAGCAGTCTCAAGAACATTCTGATTCAAGGTGAAAGCTTCCTCTTTAAACACCTTGTTGTTTTTAAGCTGCATTATCAAACTGATTGTTGACCTTATAACACTTAGCTTTTGTTCACATTAAATTCTGCCTCTTCCCTTGTCAAATAGTTTTTTGTAAATGCACCAGAAGAGAGGGTTTTTTTTTTTTACTTTTAGGGTGTGACCATACAGAATTGAGAGTCTATTAAACAGTCAGTTCTGAATTAGAATTATCTGTACATGAAAGTGAAAATATCTGTATTTAACCCTAAATTTTAAGCCCTTTGTTTTTGTGGGTTAATCATACTTTTAATATTATGCATTTTTTCTAGTTTATATCTAAAAAGTGTACCTGAAAAATAACTCTTAAGGAATGAATAGATAATTATATGATAAAAAAGTACCAAATTAATTTAAGTTTTTGAACTCCAAAATCATGTAGGGCAAACCCATTTCTAATGCTCAGTGATCCACCACTGTGAACCGTTCTGTGACATCGCATCTACCAGAAACCCCATTAATCCTTGCATAGTTTTAAAATGCATCCCAAGGTCCAGTACTTGAGAAGTGAAGCATAGCCTCTATGATCTTTAGTTTGAGCAATCTGGACATACTTTGCCATATCAAAAAAAAGAGTATAAAGCTTCTCAAAGTGATCTTTATTAACTACATTGTGTTGTTCAGCTGTCTGATGCCATTTTACCATCATTAATGTAGGTGTTTGCATCCCCTGGAAAGAATAAAGGCAGCAAGTCTAAGTCCTGATTCATCCAGATGCTTACGCATATGCTTGACTTTAAGCAGGTGTGTAGTCACACCAACTTTAATTTTCGTGGATAGTCATGGTGTCCACCTTATATTGGAGAATACATATTTTTCATTTGTAGTTGCTGCTCTTACACAGGATCATGTGGAATTTTTTTTTTTTTTTTTTTTTAAAAAAACCCTACCAGTGACAGTTTTGGGTCTTTTAAATGCCTATTTTTTTCCAAATCCTGACTAACTGGTGGACTTTATGTAGAATAAGGATTTCAATGAACAAACCACATGCCAGAATCAGGAACTTAGGAGCTCATGCAACTCTCATGAATCTGTGAAGAGACTCATATTGACTTTAAATTTTCCAGTCTAACTTGCACTAAACAAAGTAAGGGCTGAGAGACAAAATACATATTAAACTGATAATAGATATCGAATAGGGCTGTCGATTAAGTGCAGTTAACTCACGCCATTAATTTTTCGAGTTAATCACAGTTTTAATTGCATTGTTAAACAATAGAATACCAATTGAAATTTATTAGAATATTTTTGGATGTTTTCTATCTTTTATAATATATGATTTCAATTACAACACAGAATACAAAGTGTGCACTGTACACTTTGTATTATTACAACCATATTTCCACTGTAAAAATTAACAGAATAGTATCCCTCAATTCACCTCATAAAAGTACTATAATGCAATCTCTATTCTAAAAGTGCAACTTACAAATGTAGATTTGTGTTACATAACTGCACTCCAAAAAAAAAAAAAAAGTAAAATTTTAGTGCCGACAAGTCCACTCAGTCCTACTTCTTTTTCAGCCAATTGCTTAAGAAAAATAAGTTTGTTTATATTTACGGGAGATATGCTGCCTGCTTCTTATTTACAATGACCTGAAAGTGAGAACAGGTATTCGCATGGCATTTCTGTAGCCAGCATTGCAAGGTATTTACATGCCAGATATACTAAATATTTGCATGCCCCTTTTTGCTTCGGCCACCACTTCAGAGGACATGGTTCCATGCTGATGACACTCATTATAAAAAACACATTAAATAATTTGTGACTGAACTCCTTGTGGGATAATTGTATGTCTCCTTCTCTGTTTTACCTGCATTCTGCCATATATTTCATGTTATAGAAGTCTTGGATGATGACCCAGCACATGTTGTTCATTTTAAGAACATTTTCCCTGCAGATTTCACAAAATGCAAAGAAGGTACCAATTTGAGATTTCTAAAGACAGCTATAGTACTCAACCCAAGGTTTAAGAATCTGAAGTGCCTTCCAAATTCTGAGAGACACAAGGGGTAGAACATGCTTTCAGAAGTCTTAAAGCAATACTCCGATGCGGCAGTTACAGAATCCGAACCACCGAAAAAGAAAAATCAACTTTCTGCTGGTGGCATCTGACTCAGACGATGAAAATGAACGTGTGGCAGGCTGCACTGCTTTGGATCATTATCAAGCAGAACTCGTCATGAGCATGGACACATGTCCTCTGGAAAGGTGGCTGAATCATGAAGGGATATATGAATCTTTAGTGCATCTGACATGTAAATATCTTGCGACACTGGCTACAAAAGTACCATGCAAACACATGTTCTCACTTTCAGGTGACACTGTAAACAAGAAGTGAGCAGCATTCTCCTGAAAATGTAAACAAACTTGTTTGTCTTAGCGATTGGCTGAAAAAGAAGTAGGACTAAGTGGACTTGTAGGCTCTAAAGTTTTACACTGTTTCATTTTTGAATGCAGTTATTTTTTGTACATAATTCTACATTTGTAATTCAACTTTCATTACAGAGATGGCACTACAGTTCTTGTATTAGGTGAATTGAAAAATACTATTTCTTTTTTTTTTCAGTGTAAATATTTGTAATCAAAAATAAATCTAAAGTGAGCACAGTATACTTCGTATTCTGTGTTGTGATTGACATCAATATATTTGAACATGTAGAAAACATCCAAAAACATTTAAATAAACAAACAGTGAGGTGGCAAAGATTGCAGACAATACAAAATTACTCAAAGCTAAGTCCTAAACTGATTGTGAAGAGTAACAAAGGGATCTCACAAAATCGGGTTACTGGGCAACAAAATGGCAGATGAAATTCAGTGATGATAAAGGCTTATTGAAAAACAATCCCAACCCCATATACAAAGTGATGGGGTCTAAATTAGCTATTATGGCTCAAGAAGGTGATCTTGGAGTTATTGTGGATAGCTCTCTGAAAACATCCACTCAACATGCAGTGGTGGTCAAAAAAACTAACAATGTTAGGAACCATTACGAAAGGGATAGATAAGAAGACAGAAATTTCATAATGCCACTATATAAATCCATGGTTCACCCACATCTTGAATATTGCATGCAGTTCTGGTCACCCCATCTCAAAAAAAAAAAACAAAAACAAAAAAACCTGGAAAAAGTACAGAGAAGGATAACAAAAATGATTAGGAGTATGGAACAACTTCAGTAGGAGAAGAGATTAAATGACTGGGATTAGTTCAGCTTGGACAATAGACAACTAAGTGGGGATATGATAGAGGTCTATAAAATCATGAACGGCGCAGAAAAAGTGAATATGGAAGGGTTATTTACTCCTTCATGTAACACAAGAACCAAGGGTCACCCAATCACATTAACAGGCAGCAGGTTTAAAACAAACAAAAGGAAGTACTTCTTCACACAGTGCACAGTCAATCTGTGAAACTCGTTGCCAGGGAATTTTGTTAAGGCCAAAACTATAACAAGGCTCAAAAAATAATTAGACAAGTTCACAGAGGGTAGGTCCATCAATGGCTGTTCACGAAGATAATCAGGGATACAATCCCATTCTCTGGGTATCCCTCAGCCTCCGACTGCCAGTAGCTGGATGAAAGGGGATGATCCTTCGATAAATTTCCCTGTTCTGTTCATTCCCTCTGAAACATCAGCACCAACCACTGTCGGAAGACAGCATACTGTGCTAGATGGACTGTTGGTCTGATCCAATATGGCTATTCTCATGTTCTTATTCTTTCCAAAGAAATAAGAGAAATTTAATTTTTTTCTTCCAAGATGATGCCTTTAAGATGCATATTAATAACTGTAGCGGATATTCCAATACGGATACTATTGCCTATTTCCATAAGGAGTGCTGGAGTTAAGTCATAGGTGTCGAACACTTGGTCTGCATATTGGATCTAGTGCTCCTGAAGGATCTATGTGGCCTGCATGATCTATTTAGAGTCTCCTGAAACATAATTAAAAAAAAATTCTAGACATCATAGTTATAAAGTTAACCCTCTAACTGCAAAGAGAGTCTGGACAGCCTGAAACAATAGATTTCATGTATGAATTCCTTCACCTCAATTAATCTAATTGGAATATTAATTCCAGAGACCAATGTGACACTTAAATATAAATATTTAACAATTTTATTGATGATCACTTAATCAGATGAGCTGGTGAGGATGAATACTCAAATGAATGGAAACTGGGAGCTACTGCACAGGAAGGAAAATAGAAGGAAGGAAGAGGGATATAAATAGAGGAAAACAGGATGGGGAAAGAAGAAAAAAAATATAGAAATTGACCTTATAAAGGGTAGAAATAATGGTGGTCCTAAATGTGAACATTTACCTACTGTGAGATGTGAGTTAATAACTAAAAGTTTAGTTTACTACAATCAGGCCATTTTCCCTGCACAAACAGTGCACCTCAACCTTTGTGCAAGTTTACCACTGGTATAAAGGGCAGAAGTGGATGGAAAGAGCAATAGGATGGCGATTGCTATGGACTGAAGGGAATGTACAGTCCTAAATTTTTTTAACCCTAAACTATAAATTTAAAACAGAATTCAGCTGACTCCAAAAATAAGTTTAAACACTAGCAGGTTAAGGGATACCCAGTGAATACGGTTTTAACACTCATACCCTACTCAACTGGTCATCAAGAGCCCAAGTGCTGTCCAAGCATCAAGTGAAACCAGAAGGCAGCCATCCTCAGCAGAGAACAGCCCCAAAGTGTAAGGAACATAGCAAAGACTACAACCCCAGCATATAACAACACCCCACCTTAATCCTAAAGGTCTAGTGGTCAAAGACTACAGGACCTGGCTTGCAGGGTTCCCAGAGCTGCCACTTTGGACATGGCACATTCCTGGCTGGGCCCTGTAGTCTCTCCATAGGCCTCCATCAAAGAGGAGTGGGCAGGAGACCAAAGGCCACAGGGAAGAGCTAGACTAAGCTTTCCTGTCACCACTAGATTGTGACCTTTGCTGCCAGCCAGTCCTCAACTGGCATAGTGAGAAGCCTATAAAAACTGATGCCAGGCCCAAGTCTTTGACTAGGCCGGGGCAGTTCTGGGGCCATTGGGGTGAACTTTTAGGGAAGTGGGGTTTCCTTCCTAGGTCTGAGAAAGAGAAACTTAAAATTCACTAAACAGCCCCCCGCAAGACACTCCCGCTCCGGTCGCCCCTTGTCCCGCCACAGCTTCCCCTCCCCCACTGCCCCGCCGCGTCCTCCGTCTCCCCCGAACTCCTCAAACGGCTGCCCCCGCTGTGCCCCAGACTGACCTCCGCTGCCGTCCTGGCTGCTGCTGCCTGGCGCTGGGGAGAGGCGAACCTGAGCGTCCCTCTCGCCGCCTGCTGCTCCCACTCACCCGGCCGTGAGGTGCCAGGGCTGGGGCACGGTGGCCCGCCTCGCGACCAGGCCAGGCGCAGCTATTAACAGCAAGTTGCAACCCGGATCATGGAGCCCGCGCCCACTGCCTAGAACGGCCGTCACACAACGCAACAGATACCATAGATGTAGCGTCAGCCGCCTAGAATGCCGCCAACTAAACGGGAAATGCCGTCGAGTTAGAGCAAAGCTTCTCCTCTCCTAACTTAAGAGACCCGGGATAGTAGCCGGGCTCGCGCTTCCGGGGTTGACAACTCTTGTGGCTATATAACTGACAAGCCATTCAACCAATCAGAGGAAGGAGAGCGACTGGCCAGTGGGGGTGAGTCTGATAGTGAGCGACTCGAGGAGGCGTGTGTGTGTGTGTGTGTGTGTGTGTGTGTGTGTGTGTGTGTGTGTGTGTTGCTTAAATGTGGGGTCTGTGTTATTTTGCTTAAATGTGGGGTCTGTGTTACGTTCCTTCTCCTGCCATCTTTTTAAAACTTTGTGTTTTGTAACAACGGCCCGCCGGCCCCCCCCCCCCCATCACCCCCAGTCCCCAACCCGCCCCCGCCAAATCTCCCCCGGCATCAACCCCCCCCCCCCTTCCACCCCCTCGCCCCGTCCCAACTCTGTCTCCGCCCCTGGCAAAGTCCCCCTCTGGCCCGGCCCGGCCCCTTCCAACCCAAACCACCATCCTCACATTTGGGGTCTCTTACCCCTCGCTCCCCCGGTCCATCCCACATCCTGCTACTGGCAGGATAAGCAAACACGTGCATTTCGTTGCAGAAACTCTCTGTGAAGCCTAATCTGCCCCCGCCCTACCTGAGGTTAACCTGCAGCAAGAGCTGCTCTCCCACCATAAAACTCGCATGTCTCTGGATTGTATAGGTGGAAAAACCTTGGTGTGTGTGTGTGTGTGTGAAATGGCTAATCAAGGTGGTGAGAATCTGTGTGGATTAAATGATCTAGGAGGGGATGGAGATAAAGTAACATGGGGAAGATATAGCACAGCAGGGGATGCAGCAGCAGATTCTTGTCCAGGACTCATCACATGAGCCGTTTACTGAAAAAGTGCATGCAGCTTCATGAGAAGCTGAGCAGACTAGAGAGGAGACATGGCAACAACCACTAAAGAGGTGCTGAAGGCAAGTATTTCAACACCAGCACCACCCCACCTACCTAACCTGTTGATAGGTTTGCTAATGGTATTATTTTACCATTCCGTGACCCAAGGCACTTGACGTGCTACTGAAATGCAGCCATCACTGGGGTGAATTTTTAGTTACGGCATACAATGAATCTTATTATTATTTATATATGGCAGCACCTTTGAATTGCACTAGAATTTTGCTAGGTACTGTACAGACATGTTGCAAAGAAGGCAGTTGCCATATAAGATACTTACAAAGAGCCCACTTCCTCCCCATCAACAAACAAAACCCAAACCAGCTGTTGTGTGACAAATCAGATTTAGAATCATAGAACTGGAAGGGACCTCTAGAGGTCAACTAGTCCAGTCCCCTGCATTCATGGCAGAACTAAGTATTATCTAGACCATTCCTGACAGGTGTTTGTCTAAACTACTCTTAAAAATTTCCAGTGATGGAGATTCTACAACCTCCCTAGGCAATTTATTCCAGTGCTTAACCACCCTGACAGTTACTAAATTTTTCCTAATCTCCAGCCTAAACCTCCCTTGCTGCAATTTAAGCCCATTGCTTCTTGTTCTATCCTCAGAGGTTAAGAAAAACAATTTTTCTTCCTCCTCCTTATAACAATCTTTTAATATTTGAAAACTGTTATCATGTCCCTTCTGTCTTCTCTTTTTTCCAGACTAAACAAACCCAATTTTTTTCAGTCTTCCCTCATAGGTCATGTTTTCAAGACCTATAATCCTTTTTGTTACTCTTCTCTGGAATCTCTACAATTTGTACACATCCTTCCTGAAATGTGGCGCTCAGAATTGGACACAATACTCCAGCTGAGGCCTAATCAGTGGAAGAATTACTTCTTGCTGACAACACTCCTGCTAATACATCCCAGAAGGAAGTTTGCTTTATTTGCAACAGTGTTATACTGTTGACTCCTATTTAGCTTGTGGGCCATTATGACCCCCAGATCCCTTTCCGCAGTAATCCTTCCTAGGCAGTCATTTCCCATTTTGTATGTGTGCAAATGATTGTTCCTTCCTAAATGGAGAACTTTGCATTTGTCCTTATTGAATTTTATCCTATTTACTTCAGACCATTTCTCCAGTTTGTCCAGATCATTTTGAATTGTAATCCTATCCTCCAAAGCACTTGCAACCCCGCCCAGCTTGGTATCGTCTGCAAACTTTATAAGTGTACTCTGTATGCCATCATCTAAATCACTGATGAACATATTGAACAGAACCGGACCAAGAACTGATCTCTGCAGGACCCAGTTTGTTATGCCTTCCAGCATGACTGTGAAGCACTGATAACTACTCTCTGGGAACAGTTTTCCAACCAGTTTTGCACTCATCTTATAGTACCTAGGTTGCATTTCCCTAGTTTGTTTATGCAGTCTCATTTCAATTTTCTCCCGACACACCTAATTGCTCTTGCTATCCTTCCTGGTATGTTGGTATGTAAATCAACCTTGTAGCATGAGAAAATGTAGATCCACTGTCTAGTAATATAACTCCACTTCAGGACATAGCATGTATGAAGATGTGAACCTAACAACTCCATTCCTGAACAGACCAGTTTTACAGATTAAGTGGCTGGAACTGATTTGTACAGTTATATAAAATTTAAGGGAGAGGAAGCTGTAAATTGCATTGCTGGAAACTGAAGAGTAAAGGCTTACTTCAGTTACAATACTATTCTCATCAAGAAGTAGATGGCTAATACAGTGAGATATTTTCTATTTCCAGTTTGAAAAACTTTCCACTCTCTGTCTTTCTTCAACGATAGTTCTTGAACTGTGGTCATCTGCTGAATATTTGAGTGTCCTTACAGAATATGAAAATAATTAAACTCTTGACCTGTGAGATGTCCACGTAGCATATTTCCGAGATCAGTAGTGCAGTCACTTTGCTGTTAATACTCTACAAAGAAGCACAACTAAGGAACTGGAATTTGAGGGGGGATGGAGGAAAAAATTAAAGTAAGATGCATACCTTTCATGTATGCCTAGTATTCCTTGTCACATTTCCCCTTCCCACCCCCCAATGCTTGAAGGACATGATAGAAAAATGCCCCCACTCCCCATAAAAAACACCCTACAATTTTTCTACTGCTTTGAGTGCTTGGTGTTGGTTTAAAAAGCAAAGATTTTTTATAGATTTAATAGCCTGTAGATCTGTCCCAATGCTGAAGAGGCCTCTGTGCTTGCCTAGGAAGTACTCTTCACAAACACTTGTAGAATATTTGACCTTAAGCATGACCTGAAGATTAATAGGTATATATTGTATTACTTTAAGTAGGCCCATTTCCCCCCTCAGTGCACATGTGACTTCCATTAAGGCTAATGGGAGTAAGGTGTGCCTAGAGGTTGGCAGAAACTTTGAAAGGTGCTGTTAGGTTCTGTTGTATTAATGATCTCATAATTGCTGAGGTGCTGCTTCTTCATATGGAAGCAAACTAATTAAATCATCCTTTTGTATCTTGGGATAGCAACATACCTGGAATATATTATGTGTCTGTTTTTTTTGAGTTCTTTAATACTTAAATGCAGTGGGCCAAATTAAAAGTGGAGTTTGAGCCCTCACTCTGAACTTCCTTGCTTTTAAGTGTCTTTTGCAACTTTAAAGTTATGTTAAGTTTTACTTTTTCAGTGTTTATCAATTGCCTCTAGTCAAGGGGTTAGAGTTTGGTTTTTTAATATATAAAATATATATACTATAAAGAACATGAGATGTAAAATAAATCAATTTCAGTTTACACAAAATCAAGAGGATTTAGTGGATTTGAGCCCCAAGGAAGAGCAGTTGTTGTTGTTTGTACATTTATACAAAACTTAAGAGAGAAGAAGCAGTAAATTGCATGCAGTGAACGTGATTTCTCCTTTCTTTTTAATGAGTTTATATAGAATACAAACTGAATACCGGTAGTAAACATATTTGGCCCTCTCAATAGGACATTTGAGCCTTGTGCGTGGCATATGACAAAACACATGTACTTTGAAAAAAAGCAATGACATGACCCTTGGGGTAAATTTGTTGTTTGTAGTGTGTGTGTTTGTGTTTGTGGAGTGCTTGCTGCTTGACCGAAATATATCGTGTGGTCTGTTTGGGGGACTGTGTGCTGAGCCTAGTGGCCTGCTAGGCAAGCCTGAGAGCTTCTTAATGAGGCTTTGATCCCTAAGCCCTTTAGCACCCATCAACCCTTAACCAGGGGCAGGGCTACTGAGGAAGACCAGGGCTTTTGGAAGGGAGTTTAGTGGGAGAGTGGGGACTAGATACCCTTAACATTCTTTAAACTTAAGGCCAAATACACCCCCTAATAAAAACACAACAACAACAAAGGAAGGATCTGCAGGAGTAAAAAGAGAATGCAGGCAGAAGTCCAGCAACAGAGTGGGGGCTATCCAGTTTATTGTACTCAATGAAGCATGTATGATTACTTGTTGTATGGGCAGGTTGCATATGTGTGCATTAGGAGCAAGAAGCTCTTGGCTCTCAGAGACCATGTACGGGCTTTGGAGATCAGAGTGTCTGAACTGGAGAAGCTAAAGGAGACAGGTACATACATGAGACTTTCTGGGACACAGTAGAATGGTCCCAGCCCCTATCTGACAGGCTAGGTGCTGTTGAGGAGGATGAAAGTCTCGGGGAAGGAGAACATCCAACTGGAGTAGAAGGAAACGATCCCATAGTTGGGATCCTCCTTCTAGATGATGATGTGGTATCCTCTCACACTGGGGATACCTCTCCAGGGGAGGGAACTCCAGTTATTGGGAAGAGACAGGTAATAGTTATGAGGGATTTGATCATTAGAAACATAGATAGCTGGGTTTGGGATGACCGGGAGAATTGCATGGTGACTTGCCTGCCTGGTACGAAGGTTGCAGATCTCTCGAGATATCTAGATAGACTTATGTGTAGGGCTGGGGAGGAGCTGGTTGTTGTGGAACACGGAGGTATCAATTGTGAGCCTACACCCCGTGTTCTTCATAGAGATATGCTTCTGATATGACATAACTAAGGTATGTGTTATGCAAGATGGGTCACGTAAGGTGTAATTGGAAAGGTTCTGATTTACTGAATATGATTATCCTATTTGTATGAATGTATCATTTCTGTATCCAAAGTTAAGAATATCGACTATGTAACAATTACAACTGTGTTTACATTTGGGGTATGCCCCCCAGACAGTATGCAATCGGCCTGGATGGGCCATTTGGAAGAACAATAGGACTCTGAAGATGCTAATCTCCCACCTTCCTGAGAAGTTTCCTGGGATGCTGTGATCATGTCACCTGGTACTGGATTACATCTTGGATTTCTGGTATTTTTCCACTGTGTGTGTGTGTGTGTGTGTGTGTGTGTGTGTGTGTGTGAGGGAACCACACTGAGAGACAAAAGATTCCCACCATATGTAAATTCTATTTAAGGTGGGGAAGTGAGGTAATCTGGGTTCTTCTCCACTGCCCTCCCACCCAAGAAGGAAGACTGCTGAAAACATTTGAAGAAACAAAGGAACTAAGCTTGAAGAGGAGGCAGGGGCTGAGCCCAGGTGAGAAAGGTCTAGCCTGTGAAAGGAATTTCTGGAGATCTAAGCTGCAAGCAGTTACCTTCAAGAAACTCTACAACCTGTATGAACACTTAGGGTGAGAATTTGCTACTATTAACCAGTTAATTTAGTGTATTAAATTTAGTTTGCGTGTTTTGTTTTATTTACTCAGTAATGTGCTTTGATCTGTTTGCTATCCCTTATAATCACTTACAATTTATCCTTTGTAGTTAATAAATTTGTTTTGTTTTCTAAAACCCAGTTTGTGCAATTTATAACGGGGGTGTGGGGTAGGGGGAAAGCTGTGCATATCTTCCTTCACATTGAGGGAGGGAGCGAATTTCATGAGCTTATGCTGTTCAGTTTTCTGTGCAGTGCAAGACAATACAACTTTGGCTTTACGCTCCAGAGCGGATGTGCACTTGAGTGCTGGTGAACTTGAGTGCTAGCAGTGGTGATTGTAGTGTCTGTATGATTATACATCTGGGTGTGTTCCTGCCTGTGTGTGTACTGGAGGAGGCCGGAGAACCTAGTTCAGCAAAACAGTGTAAGGGATCCCAGGCTGGTGGAAGAGGTGGGCTCTGAAACCCCAGTACATCAGGTGGCATCCTGGAAGGGGGGTCCAACCCATCACACCAGTGACATAGGGAAGGGTAGGAGAGAGGTCTTGGAGGCCCGATCTATGCTTTTAGGCAAGATATTGAAGTCCCGGACCTCCATGGTAGCTTTCTCTGAAATGGTTTCAGTTCCACATGCAGGGCCAGTTAGACAGGCAGAACTGCAGGGTCTCAGTGCATGGATGAGATGATGGTGTAGGGAGGAGGGGTTTAGATTTATTAGGAACTGGGGAAACTTTTGGGAAAGGGGGAGCCTATACAGGAAAGATGGCTCTACCTAAACCAAAATGGAACCAGATTACTGGCACTTAAAATTAAAAAGTTTATAGAGCAGTTTTTAAACTAAGGGCTGGGGGAAAGTTGACAGGTGCGAAGGAGCATATGATTCAGACAGACATCCCTTAGGGGAGGATCTACTAATGGAGATTCCCTCCTATTTAGGAAGAGAGGATAGAAGATGATAAAATATGGGTAGGATCTGATGAGAAAGTCAAATGAAAAAGAGTCCCATTCAATTACATCATGCAATGGCAGACAGGTAAAAAGTGACAAGTTCTTAAAGTGCTTATATACAAATGCTAGATGCCTAAATAATAAGGTGGGTGAACTAGAGTGCCTGGTATTAAATGAGGATATTGATATAATAGGTATCACAGAAGCTTGGTGGGATGAGGATAATCAAAGGGACACAGTAATACCAGGGTAAAAAATTATATCAGTAGGCCAGAACAGGTCATGCTGGTGCGGGAGTGACATTATATGTGAAAGAAAGCATAGAATCAAATGAAGTAAAAAAAATCTTCAATGAACCAAACTGTGACAGAGAATCTCTATGGATAGTGTTTCCATGCTCGAATAATAAGAATACAGCAGTCTGTATACAGCAATACTGACCATCTGTCAAGGATGGTGATTGTGACTGTGAAATGCTCAGGGAGATTAGAGAGGCTATACAAATAAAAAGCTCAATAATAATGAGGGATTTCAACTGTCCACATATTGACTGGGTACATGACACCTCAGGATCGGATGCAAAGATAAAATTTCTTGACACCTTAACTGACTACTTCTTGGAGCACCTAGTCCTAGAATCCACAAGAATAGAGGTAATTCTTGATTTAGTTCTAAATGGAGCACAGGATCTGTTCCAAGAGGTGAATATACCTGGAGTGCTTGGTAATAGTGACCATAATATAATATACTTAAATTTAACATCACTGTGGTGGGGAAAACACCACAGCAGCCCAACACGGTACCATTTAATTTCAGAAAGGGGAACTACACAAAAATGAGGAAGTTAGTTAAACAGAAATTAAAAGGTACAGTGACAAAAGTGAAATCTCTGCAAGCGGCGTGGAAACTTTTAAAAGACCCCATAATAGAGGCTCAACTTAAATGTATACCCCAAATTAAAAAAAAACAGAACCCCAAAAGTGTTATTGTGGCTAAACAACAAAGTAAAAGAAGTAGTGAGGCAAAAAGGCATCCTTTAAAAAGTGGAAGTTAAATCTTACTGAGGAAAATAGAAAGGAGCATAAACTCTGGCAAGCAAAGTATAAAAATATAATTAGGGAGGCCAAAAAAGAATTTGAAGAACAGTTAGCCAAAGACTCAACAAGTAATAGATTTTTTTTTAAAAATACATCAGAAGTAGGAAACCTGCTAAACAACCAGTGGGGCCGTTGGATGATCAAGATGCTAATGGAGCACGCAAGGACGATAAGGCCATTGTGGAGAAATTAAATGAATTATTTGCTTTGATCTTCATGGCTGAGGGTGTGAGAGAGATTCCCAAACTTGAGCCATTCTTTTTAGGTGACAAATCTGAGGAACTGTCCCAGATTGAGGTGTCATTATCAATTTGTTCCCAAACCGCCTCTAAACAGCAATAAGTCACCAAGACCAGATGGTATTCACCCAAGAGTGCTGAAGGAACTCAAATGTGAAATTGTAGAACTATTAACTGTGGTTTGTAACCTATCATTTAAATCAGGTTCTGTATCAAATGGCATCACATTAGCTATCCTCCAGTCAATTTTTAAAAAGGGTTCCCATTGGTGATCCTGGCAAGTACAGGCCAATAAGCCTGACTTCAGTACCAGGGAAATTGATTGAAACTATAGTAAAGGACAGAATTGTCAGACACATAGATGAACATAATTTGTTGGGGAGGAGTCAACATGGTTTTTGTAAAGGAAAATCATGCCTCACCAGTCTACTAGAATTCTTTGGGGGAATTAACAAGCATATGGACCAGAGTGATCCAGTTGATATAGTGTATTTTCAGAAAGCCTTTGACAAGTTCCCTCACTACAGGCTCTTAAGCAAAGTAAGGTGTCTTGGGATAAGAAGAAAAGTCCTCTTATGGATTGGCAACTGGTTAAAAGATAGGAAACAAAGGGTAGGTATAAATGGTCAGTTTTCAGAATGGAGAGATGTAAATAGTGGTGTCCCCCAGGGGTCTGTAATGGGACCACTAGTATTCAACATATTCATAAATGATCTGGAAAAGGGGGTAAACAGTGAGGTGGCAAAATTTGCAGATGATACAAAACTACTCAAGATAGTTAAGTCCAAAGCACACTGTGAGATACAAAGGTTTCTCACAAAACTGGATGACTGGACAACAAAATGGCTGATGAAATTCATTATTGATAAATGCAGAGTAATGCACATTGGAAAACATAATCCCAACTATATATATAAAAATGATGGGATCTAAATTAGCTGTTACCACTCAAGAGAGAGATCCTGGCAGCCTTGTGGATAGTTGTCTGAAAACATCCACTCCAATGTGCAGTGGCAGTCAAAAAAGCTAGCAGAATGTTGGGAATCATTAAGAAAGGGATAGTTAATAAGAGAGAAAATATCATATTGCCTCTATATAAATCCATGGTACGCCCACATCTTGAATACTGCATGCAGATGTGGTCGCCCCATCTCAAAAAAGATTCAGAAAAGGGCAACAAAAATGATTATGGGTATGGATAGCTTCCATATGAGGAGAGATTAATAAGATTGGGATTTTTCATCTTGGAAAAGAGAGGACTAAAGGAGGATATGATAGAGGTTTATAAAATCATGACTGGTGTGGAAAAAGTAAATAAGGAAGTCACTTTTCTTATTTACACAAAAACTAGGGGTCATCAAATGAAACTACTAGGCAGCAGGTTTAAAACAAACAAAAGAAGTATTTCTTCACACCACGCACAGTCAACTGGTGGATCCCTTTGCCGGAGGATGTTGTGAAGGCCAAGACTGTAACAGCGTTCAAAAAAAGAACTAGATAAATTCATGGACGACAGGTCCATCAATGGCTATTAGCTAGGATGGGCAGGGATGTTGTCCCTACCCTCTGTTTGCCAGAAGCTGGGAATGGGTGACAGGGGATGGATCACGTGATGATTACCTGTTCTGTTCATCTACTCTGGGGCACCTGGCATTGACCACTGTCAGAAGACAGGCTATTGGGATAGATGGACCTTTGTTCTGACCCAGTATGGCCGTTCTTATGTTATCTTCTTATGTTGTCCAAAATGAAAAGCTTGCAGTTTTGTGAGCGTATCACAAGAATGTAACAACTGAATCCCTATGCTGTTAAAAACTGTGTCATTTGTATCTGACCTAAGATACCAATATGTTTTTCAACAACTCACTTGCTTTTTATCATTTAGCCTATCACAACATTTTGACTAGACCAAACCAAGCCAGTCTGAAAGTACTAAACACACTTGACTGATGATGAGTTATCTGGACAGATGTTTAGATCTTCTAAAAATGACAACAGTCTGAACAATATTTTGGATAAAAATTTTAAAAGCTCCTAAGTGACTTAACCTAAAAGCTTTTCTTCACTGACAAAAAAAAATAGTGTTTTTTTTACTGTGGGATAATTGATGTGCTGTAAAAACATAGTGGAGACAAGGCTCTCTAGTTTTACTGGGAGGTCAACTAGGTGAAGTCAATCCTAGGTGGTGGCATAGTGCTGACCTTATCTAGCCACTTCTGGTAACTACTACAAGTGCCCTGGTTCCACTTAGTTATCTCACTGTAAAATCCTCTCACATGTTTGCTATCTTGCTATAGAAGAGCACCTTTTTAAAACATGAAGAGAAATCCACAGTCCATTTTTAAAAATGATTTAGGTAGCTAGGAGCCTTCATTTCATTGATTTTAGTGTGACCTAGGTAGCTCCTAAGTCTCTTAGGCACATTCTGAAAATTTTACTGCATAGTTTTACTTCCACAGTTTTCCACCATTTGGAAATAAACTCAGATGTAACCTTCTTCATAGAATCATAGAATATCAGGGTTGGAAGGGACCTCAGGAGGTCATCTAGTCCAACCTCCTGCTCAAAGCAGGACCAATCCTCAATTAAATCATCCCAGCCAGGGCTTTGTCAAGCCTGACCTTAAAAACTTCTAAGGAAGGAGATTCTACCACCTCCCTAGGTAACGCATTCCAGTGTTTCACCACCCTCCTAATATCCAACCTAAACCTCCCCCACTGCAACTTTGAGACCATTACTCCTTGTCCTGTCCTCTTCTACCACTGAGAATAGTCTAGAACCATCCTCTTTGGAACCATCTCTCAGATAGATGAAAGCAGCTATCAAATCCCCCCTCATTCTTCTCTTCTGCAGACTAAACAATCCCAGTTCCCTCAGCCTCTTCTCATAAGTCATGTGTTCCAGACCCCTAATCATTTTTGTTGCCCTTTGCTGGACTCTCTCCAATTTATCCACATCTTTCTTGTAGTGCGGGGCCCAAAACTGGACACAGTACTCCGGATGAGGCCTCACCAATGTCGAATAGAGGGGAATGATCACGTCCCTCGATCTGCTGGCTATGCCCCTACTTATACATCCCAAAATGCCATTGGCCTTCTGGGCAACAAGGGCACACTGTTGACTCATATCCAGCTTCTCGTCCACTGTCACCCCTAGGTCCTTTTCCGCAGAACTGCTGCCTCGTCATTCAGTCCCTAGTCTGTAGCGGTGCATTGGGTTCTTCCGTCCTAAGTGCAGGACCCTGCACTTGTCCTTGTTGAACCTCATCAGATTTCTTTTGGCCCAATCCTCCAATTTGTCTAGGTCCCTCTGTATCCTATCCCTGCCCTCCAGCGTATCTACCACTCCTCCTAGTTTAGTATCATCCGCAAATTTGCTGAGAGTGCAATCCACACCATCCTCCAGATCATTTATGAAGATATTGAAGAAAACCGGCCCCAGGACCGACCCCTGGGGCACTCCACTTGATACCAGCTGCCAACTAGACATGGAGCCATTGATCACTACCCGTTGAGCCCAACAATCTAGCCAACTTTCTACCCACCTTATAGTGCATTCATCCAGCCCATACTTCTTTAACTTGCTGACAAGAATACTGTGGGAGACCATGTCAAAAGCTTTGCTAAAGTCAAGAAACAATACATCCACTGCTTTCCCTTCATCCACAGAACCAGTAATCTCATCATAGAAGGCGATTAGATTAGTCAGGCCTTCCCTTGATGAATCCATGCTGACTGTTCCTGATCACTTTCCTCTCGTGTAAGTGCTTCAGGATTGATTCCTTGAGGACCTGCTCCATGATTTTCCCGGGGACTGAGGTGAGGCTGACTGGCCTGTAGTTCCCAGGATCCTCCTCCTTCCCTTTTTTAAAGATTGGCACTACATTAGCCTTTTTCCAGCCATCCGGGACTTCCCCCGTTCGCCACGAGTTTTCAAAGATAATGGCCAATGGCTCTGCAATCACAGCCGCCAATTCCTTTAGCACTCTCGGATGCAACACGTCCGGCCCCATGGACTTGTGCACGTCCAGCTTTTCTAAATAGTCCCTAACCACCTCTTTCTCCGCAAAGGGCTGGCCACCTACTCCCCATGCTGTGATGCCCAGTGCAGCAGTCTGGGAGCTGACCTTGTTCGTGAAGACAGAGGCAAAAAAAGCATTAAGTACATTAGCTTTTTCCACATCCTCTGTCACTAGGTTGCCTCCCTCATTCAGTAAGGGGCCCACACTTTCCTTGGCTTTCTTCTTGTTGCCAACATACCTGAAGAAACCCTTCTTGTTACTCTTAACGTCTCTTGCTATCTGCAGCTCCTGGTGTGATTTGGCCCTCCTGATTTCATTCCTACATGCCCGAGCAATATTTTTATACTCTTCCCTGGTCATTTGTCCAATCTTCCACTTCTTGTAAGCTTCTTTTTTATGTTTAAGAGCTGCAAGGATTTCACCGTTAAGCCAAGCTGGTCGCCTGCCATATTTACTATTCTTTCGACACATCGGGATGGTTTGTCCCTGTGACCTCAATAGGGATTCCTTGAAATACAGCCAGCTCTCCTGGACTCCTTTCCCCTTCATGTTATTCCCCCAGGGGATCCTACCCATCAGTTCCCTGAGGGAGTCGAAGTCTGCTTTCCTGAAGTCCAGGGTCCGTATTCTGCTGCTTACCTTTCTTCCCTGTGTCAGGATCCTGAACTCAACCAACTCATGGTCACTGCCTCCCAGATTCCCATCCACTTTTGCTTCCCCCACTAATTGTTCCCGGTTTCACAGAAATAGATTTGGAGTAGAAATCAAATTCTTAAAATTTAAATTCTAGGAGTAAAGGAATAAATTCAGGACTAGATTGTGTTCCCCATATTTCAAATTTTCTTCCTGTCCTGGTTTCAGCCTCAGTATTTAGGATAAGCTATATTGACTAAGTAATGGAAAGAATCCATAGTATCTCCAAATTGTCTTTTTTATTTTGTCTTCGTGTGGTTCTAGTTCTTTGTTAACTAGATCAAACCAGATTTCTACTGAGACTGTAACAATAGTGTCATCAGCCTATAATCTGTCAAATCCCTAGGAAATCTCCTTCAATTGTTCATGTAAATGTATTCAGGGTTGGCAGTTTCCCAGGAAAAACTACATTAGGACAGGATGTTGGTAAATACTGATTTGAACTGTGCAAGTTGGAAAATATTTTTTATTAAAATATACTAATGAAAATCACTGACAAATATTTAGCAATTTGATAATAATTTTGCAGCAAGATGATCTGTTAATTTTAATGAAAGGAAATAAAATCAAACACTCCCCGCCCCCCAACCCCTGTATGCTGTTGCCTTGGCTATCTCAAACAGAAACGGAAACTTCTGAATCCAGGAACTCCCCTTTCCCAGATGGGGAATTCCCAGATTCAGAAGTTTCAGTTTCTGTTTGAGGTAAACTGCCAAACTAACTGTCCAGTCCAGTAGTCTATCTCTTCATCTGGCTGGCTGCAGTGCAACTGCTGTGATTGAACTCAGTGAGTACAGTGATTCAAGACAAAATATTTCATCATTAGCTAAGATGGAAGACCACTTGACCCAATTCATGGCTATTTTGACAAGTTTCATGAAGATGGCAGAGAGCCTTAGATGTAGAAATTGTAAAGAAAAAGTAAGTGGGAAGGCAGACTGTATGAGCGAATATTTTGCAAAGTACAGTGGAAAAAACAGAGAGACTCTGGAACGGCTGACTTTGGCTAAACATACATGAGTATTAGAATCAGACTCTGAGGATGAAGGTACTGATAATACTGCATTGTCATTGCCAAGTACATCAAAAGGAAGCCATATACAGTTCAGCCAAAGACAAGGAGGAGGAAGTATCACAGTTTTTCAACCACAAATGGCTATGTTTATAACAAAAACATCTCCAGAATTGAAACAAAACGTAAACTTGAAAATTGCAGATTTTTTATGAGTCTAATATTCCCTCTTCTGTTATTTAGCATCCAATTTTTCAATCAATTATCAGCTGCCTAAGGCCAAGCTACGAAGCTCCCTGTCAAAAGAAGGTACTAGATGAACTGTTAGATACAGTTACTAATGGCTTAAAGGTGGAAGCACACAACAAATTACGTGGAAAAGCAGTTACATTAATACAAGATGGCTGGAGAAATGTGCACAATGACTCAGTGATAGCTAACTTTGGCTTCTGTGTTGGTGGTTGATACTGGAAGCAATAAGAAGACTGGAAAGTACTCTGCTACATTGGCAAGAGAAGCCAAGGCATTAGCAAATGAACTGTACCATTGTGTAAAGAGCTACCTGAGAGACGATGAGAAAAAGATGTAAAATATGAGAAGTGATTTGGAACAAGAGGATGACACTTTGGTTATGTATGGATTCACATCACATTGGCTAAATCTACTTGGACAAGACCTTTGATGAAACATGTTGTAGATTTACAAAAGCATTTTCGTAATTGTCATCAGCCTGAAGTCTGGTTAAAAGAATGCCAAGTTCTGTAAAACCCCAAATCCCTGGTGTTACACAATGGAACAGTCAAATAACATGCCTGGAAACATATGTTTAAAAATTGTCCTCATTATCTCAGGATTCTGACTAACCATGAGGCAGAACTGAAGATAGAGTTATCAGTATAATTAATAATTAGGGCCATGCCAAATTCCTCGTCCATTTTGGTCAATTTCATGATCATAGGATTTTAAAAATAGTAAATTTCATGATTTCAGATATTTTAATATGAAATTTCACAGTGTTGTGACTGTAGGGGTCCTGACCCAAACAGAGGCTTGGGGGGAGGGGGAGGGATCACAAGACTATTGTAGGGGGGTTGTGGGATTGTCTCCTGTACTCCTGTGCTACTGCTGGTGGCAGCACTGCCTTCAGAGATGGGCAGCTGGAGAGCGGCAGCTGCTGGCCCTGAGCCCAGCTCTGAAGGCAGCGCCACCGCCAGCAGCAGCACAGAAGTAAAGATGGCCTGGTGTGGTATTGCCACCCTCACTTCTGTGCTACCGCCTTCAGAGCTGGGCGCCCGGTGAGAAACTGCTTCTCTCCAGTCACCCAGCTCTGAAGGCAGCACAGAAGTAAGGATAGCAATACCATGACCCCACCTTGCAAACCCCCCACTGCCTGTTTTTGAGTCAGGACCCCAGTTTGAGAAATGCTGGTTTCCCCCGTGAAATCTGGTCTTTTGTGTACTTTTACCCTGTACTACACAGATTTCACGGGGAGGGGGAATCAGATTTCAGTCTGTGATGCATTTTTCACGGCCATGAATTTGGTTGGGCCCTATTAATAATCAAGGGATTTACCAAGAAGCAAATAACTTGATCAGACAATTAAAATTAGTTGCTGTGAAATGGCATGCACACCAAAGGGACACATTAACAATTGTTGTAGAATGAAAAGAATGGTTGCATTTGCTGATAAATAAAGATCTTGCACCACACAAAGGAAAAGTACACAAGAGATTTTATGAGGCAATTACTCCTGTACAAATGTTGGCCAACCTTCTTCATCCAAAATACCCAGGAAAGAAATTTGTCATCTGAACAAAAAGAAATTGCAAGACCGTGGTTGCTGAGCAAAATCCTGACTTTCTCTCATATTTAGCTTGATTTAAAGTAGAAGAATTGCGGTATCCAAAATCATTGTTTTCATCTGCTATCAAGGAAAAGTTTCCCCTTCAACATGGTGGAAACATTTGTAGAATGATGATATTCTGTCTGACTTCAGGTACAATTGCATCAGTGTCCAGCAAGTTCAGCAAGCATAGAACTAATCTTTTCAAACTTTGGATAATCCACCCAGAACTGATGAATAGGCTTGGTCTATCCATTACATCAAAGTTGATCTTCTGTTACACAATTTTGAATGGCCAAGTGGACCTAGACTGGTAGTGTGCAATTCTGCATGCTTCTGATTGCTTAATGCTTCAAGCCTCAAAGTCTGGATTGTTGTTGTCTACATATAACCAAATGTTTTGACTCTTATTTGTAAAATATTGAAAACTGAAATAAGTCCTGACATATATAACTTCCTTGAAAAAATAATGAACCAAAATGTATACAGATATTTAGACAGTCAGTATTATTATAACATATATCATTGTTATGCTCACTGCAATTTTACTTTTTATTTGTAAATTAATCTCCTAGTGCTTTATGTAATCACAATTTAAATATGTAACTAAAACTATGTGTAATGTGGTAGCAATATAGTGCATCAATGACACAATTTTTAAAATAGAAAATGTCTTAAACTGGGACTAACTAGTTTTTCCTGAGTTAGTAAAAACCATGATCTAACCTGCTAAAAAACATCTCTGGTAAATACCATGCTGTCCCTGCGTTTAGTGCCTCTCTGTACAATCCCTTGTGTAAAATGTGTGCTATGTTTTGATCAAAGTTTTCCTTGTATAAATCTTACCCATTTGATTTAATTTCTGCTGTTTCCATTTTAGCAATCTAGAACTGTCCCCTCCCCATTTAAGGAAAAAAAGTTATTCTTCTGTATTATACCATAGTGGTAAGTAATTCTATTATAACCCCCTTTTTTTCTTTTTAAAATGAAAAGTGAAGGTAGCCTACTTGAGTCTAGTTAATTCCCTAATTTTACAGTTTATTTCAGTGACACTTGCTTACGTAGTCTTTTGCATAGATAAATGTGTCACCATATTCATAACAGCCTTCCAAAATTGTCATGAAAGTTGGACATAATCAGGCACAAAATTTGCTTTTTGTGGGAAATGGTCTTATGGTCAAAGTACTGGACTTGGACTCAGAAGATCTGAGTTCAAATTTCACTTTTGCCACAGATTTCCAGTGTAATCTTGGGCAGCTTACTTTATCTATCTGTGGTTTAGTTCTCCCTCTATAAAATGGGAATAACAGTATTTCCTTTGTCTTGTTGATAGATATTATAAACTCTTTGGGGCAGGGACTGTCTCTTACTATGTGTTTATACAGGGCCAGGTGCTACTGTAATACAAATAATAACAATCCCACACCCTTAAAATGATAAATGAAAAGGCTATATTTTAATGCCTGTCTTAAAAACAAAACAAAGAATTCCAACAAATAAAATCTGTTAACCCAAGGTGATTGGGTAAGTAGAATTTTAATGAGCTAAATTACAGAATATATATACAATGTTCTAAATCTCAAATTAGAGTGCTTTTTTGGAAATAGAAAAATAGTATATTAATACTTGTACATAAGCCTCTGTGCATAACCTATTTGTATTTTAGCCTCACATGACAGATTATTTTGCTAAATTCCATAAGATTAAAGTTGTTCAATATCATATATATTTCATCATTATGATTTGGATCCTAAATGCTCATAGTTTTTTAACATGTAGTTAATAATGCCTGATAAGGGTTCTGTGGAGTACAGCAGGTCCATTTTACAGAGGGCTTAACTGAGTCAGAGAAGGCATAACCTAAAGGGAAATTGGTGGAGCAGAGAGTAAATCCCAGACATTGTGACTCCCATGTCTCTAATTAATAGCCTGATTTTGCAACCCTTATTTTAGTGGTGCTTTGCATGAGTTAAGGTTATAGAATCATGCCCTTAACTCAGAGGTCGTCAAACTACGGCCCGCAGGCCACATCCAGCCAGTCAGACCATTTAATCTGGTCCTCAGCTCCTGCCAGGGAGCGGGGTTGGGGGGTTGACCCGCTCCGGCGCTCCAGCCGGGGAATGGGGTCAGGGGCTTACCTCACTCCGCATGGCTCCCAGGAAGCAGCTGGCATGACCCTTCTCTGGCTCCTATGTAGTACACGGAGTCATGGACAGGCAGCTCTGCACACTGCCCTGTCCGCAGGCACTCGGCCAATAGGAGCTGCAGGGGTGGCGCCTGAAGACAGGGCAGCGCGTAGAGCCACCTGGCTGTGCCTCGGAGCTGGAGGGTGGAAATGCTTCCGGGAGCTGCTTGCAGTAAGCACCGCCTGAGCCCCCCCGCCCCACACACACCGTGCCCCAACCCCCTGCCACAGCTCTGATCCCCCCCGCCCTCCAAACCCCTCGATCCCAGCCCAGAGCCCCCTCTTGTACTCCAAGCCCCTCATCCCCAGCCCCACCCCAGAGTCTGCACTCTCCCCATTCCCCAACAGCTTGCCCCATCCCTGATCCCCTCATGCACTCTGAACCCATTGGTTTGAGCCCAGAGCATCCTTCTGCACCCTAAACCCCTCATCCCTGGCCCCACCCCAGAGCCTGCACCCCCAGCCGGAGCCCTCTCACCCCTCCCCCATACCCCAACCTCCTGACCCAGTCCTGATTCCGCTTCTGCCCTCCGAACCCCTCGGTCCCAGCCTGGAGCCCCCCTCCACACCCCAAACCCCTCATCCCCAGCCCCACCCCAGAGCCCTCACTCCCCCCCCCGCACCCCAACCCGGAGCCCCCCTCCACACCCCAAACCCCTCACCCCCCAGCCAGAGTCCTCACCCCTTCCTGCACCCCATCCCCAATTTCGTGAGCATTCATGGCCCAGCATAAACTTCCATACCCTGATGTGGTCCTCAGGCCAAAAAGTTTGCCCACCCCTGCCTTAACTATTATTAAGTCACCCATGTGTGTAAGTATATGTAGGGTGATTATGCACCATAGATTAATGGTTTCTTTATACATTTTAAATTTTTTTTGCAAAAAACAAATTAATTGATAGAAAAATATGTGTTATGCTCAGGATTCTAATCTGTTTTGTTTTGTTTTTTTTGGTAATACCTCATTTCATGATTCTTTACTGTACTTCATTTCTTGACACCTCACAGGGGAAACAAAATTACAAGTAATGTGTTAAGTTGAATGGGCTAGAAAATAATTAATTTTGGTAGTGCTTTTCTATGAGTTAGTGATCCAAAAATCCTCAGAACTAAAAGCAGAAATATCAAAATATCTATGGGGGAGAGGAGAAGAACATTGTTTGGCACTACTCTTGCTCCTTTCTTTCTTGGTCAGTTTTGAAGCTGGTGGAGAAGTTGAGTGCAACTTTGTATTCCTGTGGGTGGATTACTTTTCCCACTCTGCTGTTAATGCCATTGGAAAGTGTTCTTGTATAGGAAAATAGTACTTTTGAACTTGTTTTTATAAACCAGTGTTGATCTCAACAAAGATAAAAGGGCTAATCTCATTTTAAATCAACATTTGTGGTGGATAAACAAGAATAAAGGTTGTTCCGAGCTGCTAATGTATTCATAATGAAGTTACCCATTGGATGAATTAGTATATTAAAAATACTCAAATTATCATGATTTTAGTGTCATAGGATGAATGTGGCATGTTAGTTAAGGAAACTAGTTAAGGAAATCTTTGCATTTGACTGTTTGTGGGTGGGGAATGACATTCTGTTGTATTCTGACACGCAGTAACTTAGATCACATTGACATCACATCAGAACAATGTTTTATAGCCTCTGCCAATTTAAAAATCAAATTGATGTTAGATCTGTATAGAACAACATATTTGACTGACAGGAAAGGTAGTTATATATGGATGTGATGTTCAATCCATGTATAATAAGGTTTTTGACTGACAGTTTAACAGTGGGACAATTTCTATCCCTTAGATTCCAAATGATTATTATTGTCATACAAAAAACACTTTCCCACTAGCTCTGTATAGAGAACATGTATACTTTTTTGAGCAATAACATTGAGTCTTTTGAAGTCTCAGGTGGTGACAATTAATGAAGGCACTATCAGATAATTGTAATCAATGTCAAGGATTGCTATTGTGGTGTGTCATGATGTGGAAGCCATTGGGTACATAACTCCCAGTGGCCGATCAGCACAAGTCTTTGACATATTCTGCACACTGGATGAAATGTCTTTGGAGAAGTGACGGAAATATTTCTTAACTTGAAGGCTTTTTATAATCTCTTTTCAGTTTTGCAGTTCTCTACATCACTATCAAATGCAGTTTTAATCTGAAAAATAACTAACTATCTACAAATGGTACCTCTTAATCCAACAGATGCACTCTCTGTATGTTAGGTCCAACAATTCTGATTTCCACATTCTGAAGCCTAAGGTTGTTCAAGGAAAGGATAGTTGGGGATGTGAAAGGTATTTAGTTCTTTGGTTTACCTTTCCCTTTTTTTTCCCTTTCCTTAGTAAACTTCTCATCCCTAGGCCCTTCACTCTTAAGTTCTTACTGCTTGTATCCTGACTGGTTCCTTACAGGATGGGGACTTTATCCTGTGAAGCGCTGACTCTGAAAAAAACTTGGGAGTAATGGTGGATAATCAGATGAACATGAGTTCCCAGTGTAATGTTGTGGTCAAAAGGGTGAATGCGATCCTGGATGTGTAAACAGGTGACTCTGGGGTAGGAGTAGGTAGGTTATATGACCTCCTTATTTGGCCCTGGTGCAACTGCTACTGGAATATTGTTTCAACTTCTGGTGTGCACAGTTCAAGAAGGGTATGAATAAATTGGAGAGGGTTCAAAGAAGAGCCAGGAGAATAATTAAAGGATTGGAAACGATGCTTTATAGCGGTAGACTGCAAGAGCACAATCTGTATAGCTTAACCTGGGGGTTAAGGGGTGACTTATTCATAGTCCATAAGTACTTATATGGAGAACAAAACTTTGATAATAAAAGGCTCCTCAGTCTAGCGGGCAAAGGTAAAACAAGACCCAATGGCTGGAAGTTGAAGCTAGACAAATTCCTACTAGAAATAAGGAGCAAATTTTTAACAATGAGGGGAATCATTGGTACAATTTACCAAGAACTGTGATAGATTCTATATCACAGAGAACTTTTAAATGAAGATTGGATCTTTTTCTAAAAGATATGCTCTTGCTGAAACAGGAGTTAATTCATGGCAGTTTTCTATGGCCTGCGTTATACAGGAGGTCAGACTAGCTGATCACAATTTTTATTCTTAGTAAATAAGAGCTCTGTGTTTGGCTGAAGAGGTTGTTGGAGGAGTTGGAACTGTCATTTTTCCTCAGTAGAATCATTGTGATGTAGAATCCCAGAGAGAAAAGGGTCTAATCATGATATTGTTGATCGTTTAGTAGTGAAGAAGGTGTAGAAAGAAGATCAATTTTCCCAGGTAGGGGAGAAGCTGTTAGTCACTAATTGTCTTTAGATTTTTGTGTGTAGCTGTACAAACAGGGAGACGATTAGGACTAGAGCCTGTTTTAACACTATTGTTTTGAAAGAATACATTTTTACTGGCTTTTATGAAAAATACAGTTCCTTGTTGAATTACAGGTTGATAAGGAAATTCACTCAACTAATCTGTCTGTTTGTGAGCCTCACACTTCTAGGTAGGTGATGTTTTAGAAGCATCTGAAGGAAGGAAGTGAAGTGAACTACTCAGAAAATATTTTAGTTCAGCAGAAAATAATTTAAACCCATATTATATAGATTTTTATGTAATTTCTTAGCTTTTAAAAAAAGCAAACTGAAAAAAACAAATTCCGTCATGTGAACAATATTAACTCCCACATGATTCATCAGCAAGGTTTGAAACTTTAGATTCACAGCACAAACCTCTGCCACTTCAGTTATTCCTATTAACACCTGTCCTTTCTGCAGCGATTGGGACACATCTACATAGAATGTACCAGGTTGCAACCCCTTTTTTGACTCCTTCAGAACCTCTTACTGGCTGCACTTCTCCTCACACCTCCTGATTTCCGCGCACACCCCATCCTTGGCCCTACAAAGTTGTGAGACCTCCTCATCAGCCTCCTCCTGGCATTGGCCAAGATGGCCAACCATCACACAAAGAGGAGGAAGCTGGATAGGGAGGTGGTATTCTGGGGCTGTGGGGCCTATTTCAATTGCCTTGTTCAATTAAGTCTCCTTGCAGAGTTTGCCTTGGCAGTGTCCACTGACTCCTTAGATGCCTTTAAGGAGCAGTGGGTGCTGTGGGGGGTTCTGTGCACGGTTTCTGCTTCCAGTTTCCTAATTTTCACTCTATGACCTTCGTTCCTATCCCAGTTTTTTATTTTTGTCTTCAGTATCCACTTGGGGAAAACCACGTACTGGGTCCACCTCTCCCCTGCAGTTAAGGGGGAGGGCTTTTAGCTATGGGCAGGCTTAGGCCTGCCATGTCCCGGCAACCACAATACGTTCTCTATTAATGTATAGAAGCACTAGATTATCATCTTGTATGTGAGCCAGCCACTAGACACTCCAGTCTATCTTGCCATCCAGACAAGCTGGTTTATGTGATAAATGGTCACTTACACCAAAAACGACAAAATAATCAGTGCCAGGAGACCAGTCACTCCCCCAGGTCAATTTGCATCCTAGATCTCACACCAAAGACAATGCTGGTAGCCAATAGTATAGTAAACTAATTAAAGGTTTATTAGCTAAGAAAAAGAAATGATAGCTATTGAGAGGTTAAAGCAGGTAAAAATATATGTACAAGTGAGTCACACTATGTAATTTCAAAAGGTACCAGAGATGTAGTAATCTGCCAATTTCCCAAAAGTCTTTTAGGGCTACCCAGCGTAACTCTGGGGATCTCTGTCTTCTTATGCAGTTATTCTGCCCTGTTAGAATCCAAACAGTCCAAACAGGATTTTTCCTTGTGTCCATATGTATAGCTTTTTTCTCACAGAAACCAAGCTGACAGGATGGCCCCCAAGTGTGTACCTTCTCTCCTGATGAGGAAAGAGGAATGCATTTAGAGAATTTGATCTTTGCTCTCACACACAATGACCATTTGGCTTTCCATGCACAGGAATTAGCACTTTCCTGTTATAAGCCTTGTGTAACGCAAATTAAGAACTTTCTCATTTGATGGTTTACTTAGTTACAGGGGTAAATACAATGCTAATGTTTGCTATTTCATTATAACAGGGTACAGATAAGAGAAAACAGTGAATGCAACATCCCATCAGTTTTTCCTGAAATTTAAACACTAAACACATTTTAATATATTTTTAACATCTACTTTGAATTATACTAACACAAAAGTGAGCTGGGTCTGGCGTCCAGCTGTGAGTTAGCCAGTTCTTAGTTGATGCCTGCAACCTTTGCCAGAGATGGCACTTGGCTTACCTGCTTCTCACCTAGTAACACAGTAGTCCCTCAGCTGCCAGGAGGAGCAATAGCAGGAAAAGTCATGTTCAGCCCCTGCAGCCCTGGGCTGAGCATGCCCAGTAGAGATGGAACTTTCAGAGAATTTTGCTGCCTAACTCTAACAAGTGTGTACTGAACATATGCAAACTGAGATTTGCAGAGGTTCATAACTTGGCAAAAGGTACACTCCTGACTCCAGGAGTGAAATGCCATACCCCTGCTCCAAAGCATGGGGGCTATAGAGCTTCTCTACGGTGAAATGATTGTACAATTTTTTTTAACATGGGCAAAACAACACATTTTTCTTTACCATCTCTCTCAAAAACAGCTGAATCATTTTTGCTGAAATTAAAAATTAATAAATAACCTGAAGCAGACACATGGCATTGAAAATTTTAGCTCAAATAGTTAAAGCTTGGCAAAGTTTTATAAGCAACTGAAAATAGGGTCTTTTAATGGGAAATACTGGGCAACCTCAACTATAGGTGATGGTACCTCCATCACTTATAAAGGTTTGTGAAGAAAATATGAACATATATACTTTATGTTGTATATGCTCCCTGACTTTTTTCCTTCCTTTTCTGGAGAGGAGAGGTCTTTAGGGGAGAGGTTTCCTATGTCAGAATAAAAAGGGAGCTGAATCCAGTGTTTCTTAGAAAATAAGATTTAATTTTGCAGGGAGGAGTAATGAAAATAGGTTAACAGGTTTCAGTATTTATATTAATTAATTTCTTTAACTGTTTCTGTTGGTAAAACTGTAAGGCTTACCTTTTAACTCTGTACTCTGATTGTCAGTGAAACCTCTCTTCCATCACCACTTGAGAGACAGAAAAGGAAAATCACTTTACAGTGACACTTGGGGAGGAATGGAGATGTGTCGGTCTTAATGTGTAAAGCATTAGACTCCAATTTGGCCATAAAATAAGCAAAAAAAAGTTAATTTAAAACAAAACTACATACCTACCAAATCTTGGCTCTTATCTAAGACAGTCAAAATTAGACTGATTTTTTTTTCCTTTGAACTAAAAGGGAAAGAATTTTTTTCCATCACAGTTTTTATTCTCAGACAAGACAAGTGTCTGTAGGAAGTAAGTTGACAAACATCCATTGCCATGGAAATATTAGAAAATAGTATATTTAAATCAAATATTTGTAAGGTATAATTTGTTTTAATTTAATAATTATTTTCACAATTTATTTATAGTTAAGCACAGGTTCTCAACCTAGAGGCTTACAAACAGGTTTTAGGAGGTTGAATCACCCTCCTTTCTTCATGGCTAGATGGAAGGAGTGTCCTAAACCTTTTTTCTGTTCTTACTTGAGGTCTTGTTACATAGAAGGTAGAGAACCATTGCACTAGAGAAGTGGCTCCAAAATGGAACATCGAGCTAATCTACCACAGTCGACCTCCTGCAGTAGAGTTTTCTTCGAAGGAAATTGAGGTTGAAGAAACTATTAATGGTGTATTCTAGAATCTTAAGTAAAGACCAGCTGAATGTTACTCATCTGTGCTGCATTTGTTGCTGTTATTTATTTAGGTATTATTTGTTACCATAGTGCTTGGGAAGGAATGGACAAGGACCCCATTGTGCTAGCTGCTGTACATACATAGAATAAAAAGAATAAAAAATATGGTCCCTTCCCTGAAGAGCTTACAATCTAAATTTAAGACAAGAGACAGCAGATGGCTACAGACCAAAAAAAGTGGAATATAAGGAAACAGTGAGACAACATACATTAGCATGATAGGTCGTGGTGTCAGCACACCAGTAGTCTAACCATTGTTAAGTTTTTTTGTATGTATCATGGCAAAGGAGAGATTTGAAGGAGGATAATGAGGTAGTTTTGCAGATGTTTACAGAGAGCTCCTCCCATGACAGGGAGCATGGGAGAAAGCACCAAGGTATTAGGTTGAAAATTTAATAAGTGGGCGATGGAGGCTATATTGGCTAGTCAGAGGCAAGGGTTGACATTTTGATAGTGAATGATAGCAGATATGCTGTGAAAGGCCTTGAAGGTGAAGACAGATGGCTTATGTTTGATGTGATAGAGAAGAGGGGAGTCAGTGGAGGAATTCAAAGAGAGCAGTGATGTGTCAAAGAGACAAGCTAGAGAGTGATCTTTGCATTCCAAATAGATATGATCTGGGCACAGCTGTAGTTGTCAAGACCAGTGAAAAGGACATTGAGATGTGAGATGATGAGAGCCTGGATGAGAGTTTGAACTGTGTGGATGGATAGGAAAGGCTGTATTTTAGAGATTTTATGCTGAAAAAGTTGGCAAGATTTAGACATAGCCTGCATGTGAGCACTAAGAGAAAGGTGCAAGTCAAAGATGACCTCCAGGTAACTGGCCTAAGTGACAGATAGGATCGTGGTGTTGTCCACAGTGATTGAGAAAGGAGGTGAGGGGAGAGCTGGGCATGGGAGGAAAATTAACATATCTAAAGCAGAGCTCTTAAGCTTTAGCTGACGGTTAGACATCAATAAGAAGATGTCGGGGGGGGAGGGGCAAGATTTTAGTTTGGACAGAAGCAGATAGGTCTGGACATGAGAAATAGGTCTGTGAGTCACCAGTATAGAGGTGGTAGTTGAATTTGTGTTTGTGGATGAGATTGTCTGAAGATAAGGTGTTAGAGAGAGGAGAGAAGGGGACCAAGGACAGAGTCCTCTGAACTGATCACAGAATTAAAAATTAATGATAGCTTAGGTACAAGTGATTATGATTTGATTACATTTGTATGTGCAAACAGAGTAAAGTACAGACCAGTAATACACCTAGTAGGTGCTTTAAAAGGGCCAGTTTCACAAAAATCAAAAGAATTATAAGTCAAAACAACTAGGAGGACGAATATAATCAGAAAAATGTGAATGATAATTGGGAATTGTTTAAGAACATTTTACCCAAAAAGCCACCATCGAGGAAGAAGGCAATATTGGTTAAAAAACAGGCCAGGTTTAGAGGGGAAGTGAAGGCAGATGTAAAACACACATATGTATGATAATTGAAAGAATGGGGAAGCTGATAGTAATGTATATAAATCAAAAGCTAGGAATTGTAGAAAATTGATAAGGGAAGCAAAGGGATGCAAAGAGAAATCTATGGCCAGCAGAGTTAAGGACAATAAGAAGGATTTTTTAAAATGTATTAGGAACAAAAATAATCCTAACAATGGTATTGGTCCATTAGTAGATGGAGATGGTAGAATTGATGATAATAATAATGAAAAGGCAGAAATGTTTAATAAATATTTCTGATCTGTATTTGGGGAAAAAACAGATGATGTAGTCATTTCATACCATAACTTTCTTTGCATTCCACTAGTATCTCAAAAGGATGTTTAAGAGCAGCTACTAATGTTAGGTTTCAGAGTAACAGCCGTGTTAGTCTGTATTCGCAAAAAGAAAAGGAGTACTTATGCTCAGATAAATTGGTTAGTCTCTAAGGTGCCACAAATACTCCTTTTCTTTTTACTAATGTTAGATATTTTTAAATCAGCAGGTCTGGATAACATACATCCAAGTGCTGGCTGAGTAGCCTATTGAAACATTAATGTTTACTTTTAAGAAGTCTTGGAACACTAGGAAAGTTCCAGAATATTGGAAGAAAGCTAATGTTGTGCCAATATTTAAAAAGGGTAAATGGGAAGCCCTGGGTAATTATAGGCCTTTCAGTCTGAGATCAATCTGGGCAAGATTACGGTGCGGCTGATATGGTACTCGATTTATAAAAAATTAAAGGAGGGTAGTATAATTAATACCAATCAACATGGGTTTATGAAAAATAGATTCGATCATACTAACTAACATACATACATAATACCTTTTTTGATGAGACTACAAGTTTGGTTGATAAAGGCAATAATGTTGATGTAATAAGCTTAGACTAAGGCATTTGATTTGGTACCACACAACACTTTGATTAAAAAAACTAGAACAATATAAAACGAACATAGCATCTATTAAATGTCTTAAAAGATGTCTAACTTATAGGTCTCAAAATGTAATTGTAAATGGGGAATTATCATTGAGCAGGTGTGTTTCCAGTGGGGTCCCTCCAGGATCGGTTCTTGGTCCTATGCTATTTAGCATTTTTGTCAATGACTTGGGAGATAACATAAAATCATCATTGATAAAGTATTCAGATGACACAGTAATTGGGGGTGAGTAATAAATAATGAAGAAGATTACTGATTCAGAATGATCTGGTTCACTTGGAAAACTGCGTGCAAACAAACAATATATGTTAAGATAGTTCAGTGTAAATGCATACATCTAGGAACAAAGAATATACACCATACTTACAGGATGGGGGACTTTATCCTGGGAAACAGTGACTGAAAAAGATTTGGTGGTTGTGGTGGATAATCAGCTGAACCAGAACTTCTAGAGCGACACTGTGGCCAGAAGGGCTAATGCAATCTTTGAATGCATAAATGGGAGTGTCAAGCAGGAGTAGAGAGGTTATTTTACCTCTGTATTTGGCACTGGTTTGACCACTGCTGGAATTCTGTGTCCTGTCTTGGTGTGCCCACTTCAAGAAGGATATTCCTAAATTGGAGAGGGTTCAAAGAAGAGCCAGGAGAATGTATAGAGGATTAGAAAACATGCCTTAAAGTGATAGACTCATAGAGCTCCAACTATTTAGCTTAATAAAGAGCAGTTTAAGGGGTGACTTGATTACAGTCTATAAGTACCTTCCCAAAGAACAAATATTTAATAATGGACTCTGTAGTCTTGTCTAGCAGAGAAAGTTATAACATGATCCAAAGGCTGGAAGTTGAAGCTAGACAAATGTAGACTAGTAAGAGAGTGTTAATTTTTATCTGTGAGGGTAATTAACCATTGGAACAGTTTACCAAGGGTCATCTTTTAGGAATTATTTTGGGGAAGTTTGATGGCTTGTGTTATTCAGGAGGTCAGAGGAGGTGATCAAAATGGTCATTTCTGGCCCTGGCATCCATGAATCTATAGAAGCGGCAGAAACAGGAGAAAAGAAGCTTAACACCCCCACCATAGTCTGATCCAGTGCAGGGAGCATGAGAGAAGAAGAGGTTTCTGTAAAAGAGGGCAACTGAAGAGGCAAAGTCAGACGAAGGTATCCAGGTCTCCCTGAGAGCCAGGACCTGTTGGGAATGAGATGAATAGGTTATAAATGGCTGTGATCTTTTTTTGAAATGGAGACAGCAAGAGAAGGGGAGCAGGGAGGAATAAAGAAGGGGAATGAGCGTAAGGTTAGGAATGGTGGCTTGAGAGTAGCAGTAGTGATGGCAGGGTTGGGTGTAGGAGGTGAGACCTGAAGGAGGGCCAGAGTTGGGGCAAATGTTATCAGAGGTGAGGATGAGCCTGCGGATGTGGGACCTTGATTTGTGCTGGTTGGAGGAGGGAGGAGATCAGGGTGGACAGGGGATAAGGAGCAAGTAGAGGCAGTGTGAACTGTAGACGAGTATGTGTAAGCATTAATGGGAGATGAATCCAATGGGGAAAGAGAGGCAGTAGGAGAAGGACAGATGTTATGGTGCAGAAGAGTGGTATCATGAGAGCTGTGCATGAGTGGCAGGTGAACAAGATTATAAAAAAAAACCCTACAAACTAAACACACTCAAGGTCTGATGCATGGTTTCAGCCTGATGCTGAGTCCCTGCTTTCTGAGACTGGTCCCCTGCTATTGGCAGGACTCCCCGGTTGTAGACACCGCTGGTGGTGAGATCTCTGGGCCAGGCTGTGATGCAGTTGCAATGATGGCTTGTGGCCCGGTGCTGAGTCTCTGTTATCTGGGAAGGATCCTCCGGCTATATGCAGTACTCCCCAATTAGAAACAACGAGGAGTCCTTGTGGCACCTTAGAGACTAACAAATTTATTTGGGCATAAGCTTTCGTGGGCTAGAACCCACTTCATCGATGCATGGAGTGGAAAATACAGTAGCAGGTATAAATACACAGCACATGAAAAGATGGGAGTTGCCTTACCAAGTGGGAGGTCAGTCTAATGAGACAATTCAATTAACAGTAGGATACCAAGGGAGGAAAAATCACTTTTGTAGTGGTAATGAGAGTGGCCCATTTCAAACAGTTGACAAGAAGGGGTGAGTAATAGTAGGGGAAAATTAGTGTGGGGAAATTAGGTTTTGTAATGACCCAACCACTCCCAGTCTTTATTCAGGCCTAATTTGATGATGTCCAGTTTGCAAATTAATTCCAGTTCTGCAGTTTCAAGTTGGAGTCTGTTTTTGAAGTTTTTTTGTTGAACAATTGCCACTTTTAGGTCTGTTATTGCGTGACCAGGGAGATTGAAGCGTTCTCCTACTGGTTTTTGAATGTTATAATTCCTGATGTCAGATTGGTGTCCATTTATTCTTTTGCGTAGAGACTGTCCGGTTTGGCCAATGTACATGGCAGAGGGTCGTTGCTGGCACATGATGGCATATATCACATTGGTAGATGTGCAGGTGAACGAGCCCCTGATGGTGTGGCTGATGTGGTTAGGTCCAATGATGGTGTCCCTTGAAGAGATATGTGGACAGAGTTGGCGCCGGGGTTTGTTGCAGGGTTTGGTTCCTGGGTTGGTGTTTTTGTTGTGTGGTGTGTCGTTGCTGGTGGTTATTTGCTTCAGGTTGGGGGGGCTGTCTGTAAGTGAGGACTGGCCTGTCTCCCAAGGTCTGTGAGAGTGAGGGATCGTCCTTCAGGATAGGTTATACAGTCACCGTTATTAATTATTCTGCAAGCTAAAGATCAAATGAATGTTACTCATCTATGCTGCAGTCTGTTATATGCTGGGACACTAATCCAGTCATTAATCACACACTTATTGCAGGGCATGCAATTTTTTTTATGGCTTTCCATGCAATTACCAGCCAGATCCAAATACGATGATTTCTTGGCATATGTGTTGGTCTGGGTATGTTTATGCTGCAGCTGAGACTGAGCTCTCAGCTTGGGTAGACAGAGTTATGCTAGAGGAACTCAAGTAAGTGAGCTAAAAATAGCAGTGTGAATGTTGCAGCACTGGTAGAGGCTCAGAACAGCCACCCAAGCTCAGGCCTACCCTAGCCACTTGAACTTGGATCAATGGGCTAGCCTGAGCCTCTGTAGGTGCCACAATGTCAACAGAGCTATATTTAGTGTGCTGACATGAGCCCCCACTAGCATGTATGTCTACCTGAGCTGAGAGGTTTGCTCTGAGCTGCAGTGTAGACATACCCTCTGAGGTTATGTGGCAAGAGAGAAACGTTGCAAATGGTTGTTTTGGGTGGTGGGCAGTGGTGAAGTTCTCCATTAACAAAATGGAAGGTGAGAAAACCTGATTTATCTTTATAAAATTATCATTATTAATAAAATTATATTTGGATGGATGGTCATTTACTTTACGTGGAGCACAACGAGCAGAGAAAAGCAGAACCTGGCTCTCTCTGAGGGAAGTCTCCTTTGGTGAATCTACACAAAGGAGCATAGTTAGAATTTGTGTTATGTATGAGGTACTAAGCTTGACTTCAATCCCTATTTTAAATAAACAGTTTACACCCTAATTTATGATTTGACAATATATATATTTTGGATCACGTAGTGATGTACCAAAAAGTATATGTTATTACAACATAAAACAAATTATTGCTAAAGCAAAGGCTGTGTGGACTAAGGATTGATGCATGAACCTTTTTTAGAAGTCTCTTGTACAGAAGTTCTTGATATTGCTTAAGAGTCCCATGAATAGTTTTTGTAATCTACATTAATTGATCACACAAACCAATACACTTTTTTAGTTCAGACATGGATTAGTTTTGAGAATGAGTGGATGTTGGTCCCAAAGTGTTCAGTAGAAAGGGAATTAAAAAGACACTTGAGGTCTAGTTTATTTTCTTACACAAGATTTTTTTGTATTTAGCAACGTATTAAAGGTGTGTTAATATATCATTCTTCTTAAAATAGATCTGTATTTGCTGCTTACTATTGTTACCTCAAGGGGAATAAAGCAACGCTTCAGAAAGGAAAACTTAGAAATGGTAGAGGGGAGATAAAAGGAAAGACCCTTTTCTCAGAAGAACAGACTCGACTCCCTTCCATATCTGTCGCCGGTGGATTTAGCTTACAATAAGGGTGTCCCTCCCTCCCTGTATGATGTAATAAAAATGAAGAAAAGACAAGGTAATATGGTGCAAACAAAGGTAAGTGATTAAGAGTAAAGGTAACTGGGAAAACTGCGACGGGGGGGGGGCGGGGGATGAAACACAAACTTAACTGTACAGTGATTCCGTGACTGGCTCTAGGAGCTTGAAGCTCAGACTCACAAAACCTCCCTTGGCATTCAGAAAAACAATAAATGAAACCTCAATACAGAAACCTTTCTTACGATTTAGACGCAGTGGACACTATGCACAGACGCGAGGCCCAGGACCTTCTATTCTCCAGCTAATTGGAAGTCTTTGAGGAGGACCGCTGTGGAGTCCCGACGACTGCTGGATTTCGTCGCAGGCAGGGAGACCCTCTGGGATTATGGACACCAGGAAAGCAGGACCCTCCACAGGTAAAAAGGATTCGGTTTGCTGTGGCGGGGACAGTGATGACCGGCTGTTCCTTTCTCAACCTTGCTGCGGGATAAATGGTACTCTTCTCTCTAGCTTTGGAGAGTTGGGCAGACCTGACCGTGCATGCGCTGCCGCTGGAATGGGCAGCACTGCGCAGGCGCTGAGCAAGATCTTATATATTCTCTAAGGCGGGAAAAGTTTTGAGGGAATAGAATGTTGGGGGTTGGCTCTGGCGGGAAAAGCTGGTTCAGTCCGGTTGGAGCCAGAGAACTCCATTGTCTAAGTTGTAAAGAAGTTTGCTTACAAAGATGGAGTCCAGGGGTCATAGTTCATATACTCCATATTAAATTCTATTGAAGCCAGTGATTTACTTACAATTACTTCAGAAATACATTATTAAAATACCTAATTAAACATATTAAACAACACCAACATTTTTTTACTTTTTATACCTAACACTATGTGTTGGTAGTAATTAAATTTTTAAGGTTACATTCAGGTTTTTAGTTAAAAAGGACTTAAAGCTCCACTTTGTTAGGCATAAAAACAACCAATGATCATAGCCAAGTTACCCCACTGTTAGGGAGAAATTTAATATTTTGGAAATTTGCAAGGAAATATATTCAGCAATTTAAGAACACCAGAAAGCTAAAATAGTTACTTTTAAAACACTTATGGCTGGTGTCTAACATTTTTTCACAACCCTCTAATGCCTTCTTTTTAAATGTTGAAATTTATGGGAGAAGATTTAGTTTGATAAACTTTTTAAAATAATTTTTATTACCATTTTTCTTCAAAACTGATTTTAATAGCATCATAAAAGCCAAAGAATACTAACTTGTTTTTCAGATACCTTCATCTAATATTTTAGATGTTAAAACTCTGGCATCTAAAATTTCAAATGTCTTTTCTTCTGAGAGAGGAATAAAAAGTGGAGCTGCTAACTACACTGCTAATTATCTCATTAGGTTGGAAACATAAGCTCATGTGTACACTTCCAAAGGAATGAAGTAGGGAACCTTCAAACTCTTGCAAACCGGAGTAAGAGCCAGGAGGAGAGCCATATTCCTCCTTAAGGCTGGAAGGAGAGGAGCTCTGTTGTGCACACTAGGAGGTGAGTAACAGTGGAATGGCCTTCCTGCACACCTAGCTTGACACTGGGGAAAACACAGGTATATTATAACGTATATACCAGGTACAGAAGGTTTTCTATGTGAACTTCTAGGCCTGTAGATGTAGATGATGTGTAATGTGCTTACAAACTCTCTATACCCTTCTAATTACATAATTAAGACTTATTTGTGTTGAAGTATTCTTAAATATGACTTGTGAGTCAAAGTCAAGACACCTTCTTTGTGAATGTCTAAGGTGATTTTTCACATCAACACTGAAGTTAACTGAATATATGCACTGTAAGGATGACAGAAATTAGGTAACAGTGTAAACAGGTCATTCTGGTCTTTTTAATGTTAGTTATACATTTTGCATTAGGGCTGTGTGAATTACTTTAGTAATCTTAACTCTAATTTGGTGAGAGTTTTTGTTTAGATTTATGGATCTATAAGTGTTATGTATTAAAGGAAAAACATAATTAAAGAACATTTTCCTCAGTTATGGATTATGAACTCTGTCCTTGTTAGAGCACAGAGAGCTTTTTAAATCATGAGGGCCATCACAACTTCTGTTTAAGAAATTGTCCTAACACAAACTTATCTAGTAGGAATATTTAGTGATCTACCCTTCATTAGGTCTGATAAAGATCAGATGGTATGTGTACTTAGAGGTTGGCTTTTTTTTTAAGGTTGTGTCTGAGTGTCGCATCAGTCAATCATTTCATCAGTGGACTTTCCTATCTTTCCTTCTAGTATTGGAGAGGCCATGCTTCACAAAGTGGATTTAACAAAATGTCTTGATTTCTACTTTGAATAGATATAAACCCTTGAAAAGGCCCTACATTTTTTTTTCCTTTTGATACCAACATATTAGGTCTGTTAGAGTTCTGAAGAATTATTTTAAAATACTCTAGTTGTCTTTGTGTGTTTCTTGGGATTGTCACTTGAGGATTAAATTAAAGCTCATTTTACCAGAATTGTGGCAGCAATGATAACCAGTCTCAGGTCAGTTTCACCCCTTGAGGGGAGCAACTTGTAGTCATTACATGCTTTTACAAAGCACTAATGCCTGGGTTGATCACATGGGACTCTCACATCAACTTGGCTGTAGTATAAAAGATTGTTTCCTGTTCGCTGTCCATATCTTCACTCTCTTCTCTTTGTCTTTGAGTCTGTGTTTCATATATCTAACTATCTTGTTGTGTTACCATATTGCCACTTGTGCTTTTCTGCTTTAGACAGGATTTTCTATAGCAATGCCCACATTTCAGCACTGTCATTAATTAGTTTATAGCTTGACCATTAAAAATTCAACTTGGATTGAAACCAGTATTTTAAAAAAAGAAATAATTATGTAAAAAGAATGTTGTTTGATTTTTGTTTTTACAACTGACATTCTTGGGAACCACTTTCAATTTGTTGAAATAGAGAAAACAGAAGTGAAAATGAAAATAATAAATGATGGGCTTTATTTCTCTTTCCAATCTAGTTTAATATAGTACTGTTTTAAAAGGAATAAACTTAATAGAAAAAATGCTTCAAAATAACATTTAAGGTTGTGACAAAATAACAATGGAAACTCCACATTTCTCCTGCCTTCCTCTGTTCACTTTTCTTAGTTGAGGCTTCTGAGAAGTGCATCATTTTAGTCAGTGTCCGTATACTAGAGACTTTACAGTGATGCTTCAGATGAGGAAAAGGCACTGAGACTATTCTGTTACATGGATGCCCTCCTTGTGGCAATGGAGAGAGGAAAAATTTCAGTCCTGATAGTATGTTGGTTATATCTGCAGTTTATTATATAATCAAATAATGAGTGCCATAGACTTGCATTCAATTCCCGAGCTACTAAAGATAAACTACATTATCTGTTTTTCTTATATAGATGTCAGAGAATTGTGATGGGCAACTCCTCCTCCTCCCAAGAGTCTTCACTTTTAGAATTGCACAAGAATCGATCCTGACTTCATCCCTTTTCAACATTTATATGAGACTTCTTGGACAATTAGTTAAGTGCTACAGGCTCCAGGGCCATCAATACACTGCCAACACCTAGCTTTAAGTCTTTGTTCCAATGGATCTAGTCACAGATGAAGATATGATTCTTGTCTTGACCCAGCATACTCTAAAACTGAATGAGCAAGGTAGAAAGGTTTTGTTTTTGTTTCACTTTAAGTTTAATTGAAAAACTGTTTGATGCAAAAAATCCCAACCAACCAACCAACCAACCAACCAAAGAAAACAACCCACCACCCAAAGTCCAGACAAACACATAAAACCCTACAACATTTTGAGTATTTTGTACTCACATACCCTTTCCATTTTTACTGGATCCTAGGTGGGGCTGCTCAGATATAGGTTCTTCACCACAAACCTCCCCAAATAATTTCCTTCCTCTGAAAGTTGTCTTTGATTATTTGTTGCATCCTATCTAGCCATTTTAGCTGCCATGGTGATAGACTTCAATAGCAACTGATTTTACTAAAATATATGTGGAATCTTTACAATAGGATAAATTAATCTTTTCATTTTAATCTTTATAGTTCTTCTTTGAGTGATTGCACATGTGCATTCCACTCTAAGCGTGTGCAGACCCTGAGCACGGTCATCAGAAAATTTTCCCTCAGTGGTATCCACCACGGCAGCTCAAATGCCTTCTGGTGCCGCGCGCTTATAGCGCTGGCATAAAGCACCCAGCTGATCCTGCACCCCATCAGTTCCTTCTTATCGCCTGTGACGGTTGCTAGAACTGTTATCCTTGCTTTGGCAAGCTCTCTTGTCTTTTGTGTATTTGTACACAGTCAGCTATTTCTAAATAGTTTTAGTCAGTTTTAGTATAAGTTTGTAACTTACTGAGTTAATGGAGTTTTTGTTCATTACCTGGTGCCAAGGCATGCCTTGGTCATCAGGCTTCAAGCCCGCTCTTTCTGCAACAAGGCTGAGTGATCTGCACTCAATCTGCCTGAAGTGCCAGGGAGAATCTCACAAGGAGGACTGCTGCCAGATGTGCAGAGACTTTAAGCCTTGCACAAAGAAGGACAGGGAGACCAGGCTGAGTTTTTTGCTCATGGAGGCGGCACTGAGACCTCCATCTGAGCCAGGCCAATCTGACTGCACAGAATGCCTTGGCATTGGTAAGGAACACTGTTCCTACTGTATTAGAGTCCCAGCACCATTCACCCTCCACAGTGCCTAGGAAAAGGCACAAAAAATAGCTAGTCAAGAGGGGACGATCTCCAGCACTGAAGACGGCCAGGCATGAGGATCAGAGTAGAGTGCAACCTAAGTCAGGGCACTCCTCTGTCTCAGTATTGTAGAAGTCCACATCATTGACTCAGGCATCCATGCAGGCACCATCGAGTCTGGTACCAGATGAGTCTACATTTGCGATATAGTGTGGTACCTACACTATCTCAGTGCCAACCATGCCAGAGGCATTTGCTGCTGCTAGAGACCTTCTATCACTGTTGGTTCCGGTATGACTGGCAGTACAAAAGTCAGCTGTATCAGTGCCGGTGATCAGGAAGGAACCCATTGGTTCTGGTCATTGTTCAGTACCAGGCCCTTCAGTACCGTCTTCACCACGGCACACAGACCCTGGCACTGGTGGAATCTGTACCTCCATGGTCACTGGATAGCGTCGTTGTCTTCTGAGTTGGAGGTCTAGTCTTACTCCTCTTGTTCGAGGAGTCATTCCCGCTGCTCCCCCAGACACTCCTACCCTGCCATGTACCTGGCACAGGGATACCATTGAGTGCATGGTCAGGTCATCATTGGGGACCTATGGTGGTCCAGTGGCTGTTTTTGAACCCATGGGGTTTCGCCCCAGTTTCCGGAGCTTACTCTAGGTGCTCCTATTCGGTGGCCTCAGAACAAAGGGTATCACCATCCCATCCAACTGCAACCGGGCCAGACTCATGTACTGAGCCTGGCACAGAATTACAGGAGACAGCTCAATGGGATCCTGCCAGGTCGAAAGAAAGGAAGTGTGTCCACAACCGGTTCTGTCCACCTCCTCCTCCCCTGATGAGGCTGTTTCAGAAGCAGCTGTCACAAACCCCCAGATGACTATAAGGCTCACCAAGAGTTGTTGAAAAGGATGGCCTTAAATCTGGGCATACAGGTGGAGGTAATGAAAGAATCCTCCCACAGCTTAGTTGACATTTTAGCTGTTGCGGGCACTTCAAGGGTGACCCTGCTTCTCAATGAGGCCATTATGGACCCTGTTAAAGCCTTGGGGCAGACTCCTGCATCCCTCCCATTTCAAAAAGGGGTGAGCGAAAGTACTTTGTTCCTGCCTAGAGTTATGAGTTCTTGTACACCCAGGAGCCCTGGTAGTATCCGCTGCCAGTGAAAGAGAACTACAGGTCATCAGAGTGAAACCGCAAAAGCAAAGGACTCCAAAAAATTGGATTTATTTAGTAGAAAAGTTGACTCTACTAGGGGTTACAACTCAGGATTACAAACCAGCAGGCGCTGCTGGGCAGATATGATTTCAACATGTGGGACTCCATGCAGAAGTTCAAGGACTTGCTCCCACAAGAGGCCAGGCAAGAGTTCTCTTCATTGGTGGATGAGAGAAAATCAGTAGCGAGGGCATTCTTGCAAGCTGCTTTGGATGCATCTGACTTGGTGGCCAGGTCCATGGCTTTGGCAGTGGCTATGTGTAGGCTTCATGGCTTCAGTCCTCAGGTCTCCCGCAGGAGGTCCAGCAAACCTTTCAGCACCCACCTTTTGAGGGAGTTTTTCAGACCAGACTGATGTAAAACTTCATGGGTTAAAAGACTCCAGGGAGACCCTTAAGTCCTCTTGGTTAGTACACTTGGTTTGTACACACCAGCAACTTCAAGGAAGCACAACAGACCCCAACAGCTTGTTTGATATTCTGTCCAGCAGGATCCACAGAGAAAAGAAGCAGGGATTTTAGATATAGGCCAGCACCCCTTCTACCTCAACGTCAAAGCCTGCCCCACCCAGACATCCAGGGGGTTCTAAACAGACATTTTGATGGGACACGCGAGGACTCTGTACCAGTTCCCATGATGCCAGGCTCTGTTTCTCCTTTGTTTACAAACCCTTAGTGCAGGGCCTTGTATCACCATGGACCTTTGGGTATTGAGCATGGTGGAAGTGGGATATACCCTCCAGTTTATTTCCACTCCTCCTTCCTCCCCTCTGTCCCCGTCCTTCTCCAGGGACCCCTCTCATGAAGAACTTCTGGTCCAAGAGGTTCAATCTCTCCTTTGGGTGGGAGTTGTGGAAGAGGTTCCTTAGAATGCCATAAGGCTCTACTCCCATTATTTCCAATCCCAAAAGCCAAGGGAGGTCTCACTAATTCTAGACCTGCGCAAACTTAACAGCTATCTCAAGAAAATAAAGTTCCACATGGTCACCCTGGCATCCATTATTCCCTCCCTGGATCCCGAGGACTGGTACACTACCCTCGATTTAAGACACATTTTTTCATATTTAGATGTACCAAGATCACAGAAGGTTCCTCAGATCTGTAGTGAACCACTCGCATTACCAATTCATCATTCTCCTTTTTGGCCCGTCTGCAGCTCCACTGGTGTTTACAAAATGTGTGGCGGTAGTGGCAGTCTTCCTGAGGATGTTAGGGGTACAGGTCTACCCTTATCTAGATGACTGAGTAATCAAGGGCTGGTCCAGGGCTCAGATAGCATCCAGCATTCAACTCATCCAGTCATCGTTCAAGGCCCTAGTCCTTCTTATAAATGGGGAGAAATCTACCCTCACTCTGGTGCAGAGGATAGAGTTTATTGGAGTTCTGTTCAACTCTACTCAGGCCAGTACCTACCTCCCAGAAGGACGTTTCCAGTCAATCACATTCCTGATAACACACCTCAAAAGTCATCCCATCACAACAGTCCAAAATTGAATGAGGCTTTTAGGGCACATGGCTTCATGCACTTACGTGGTACAACATACCAGGTTACACCTCAGGCCCCTCCAGACATGGCTGGCCTCAGTGTACTCCCCAAACCGCCACCATCTGGACACTACACTCACAGTATCTCCGTAGGGTCCTTGTCTCCCTCAAGGTAGTTGAATCCTCTCACTGTTTGTGCAGGCGTTCCTTTTATATGCCCTCACTCGACAATGGCTCTAGTCGCAGGCGCAAAATGAACTGGCAGATCACCTCAGCAGGACTTCCTCCAGTCACCATGTGTGGTCCTCTTGCCCAGATGTGGTGAGGGGTGTTTTCAAGCAGTGGCGGATTCCCCAGATAGACCAATTTGCAATTCAGTACAATGGAAAGTGTCATCAATTCTGCTCCCTACATGACCACAGTCTGGGGTCTATCATGGATGCCTTTCTGCTACCATGGATAAAACACCTTTACTACGCTTTCCCTCCCATCCCGCTCTTGCACGGAGTACTGTTAAAGATCAAGCGGGACTGAGACTGGGTCATTCTGATAGCCCTAGCATGGCCCTGTCAACACTGGTTCACCACTCTGTTAGGCTTCTCAGTAGTGACCCCAATCCCACTTCCATTATACCCAGACCTGATGTCTAAGGGTCACGGTTGGCTGCTCCATGTGAACCTGAGCTCCCTTCCCTAACAGTGTGGAAGCTCCATGACTAAATCCCAGAGAGCAGGCTTGCTTGGAGCAGGTTCATCAGGTCCTACTCGGTAATAGGAAGCCTCCACCAGGGCTACTTACCTTTCAAAATGGAAGTGGTGTTCTGTCTGGGCATCCCAACGTGGGGTCTCGCCCATGCGGTCATCCTTACAAGAAATTCTCAAGTATCTATTACACCTGAAGCTGCAAGGCTCAGCTATCTCTTCTATCAAGGTTCGGCTTGCAGCAATATCAGCCTTCTGAGCCTGGTTGGATAACCAGTCCTTGTTTCCACATAACATGTCTGTCCGATTCCTGAAGGGCCTAGAAAGGCTTTACCCTCAAGTAAGAGAGCCTGTTCCTCCCTGGCACCTGAACTTGGTCTTATTAAGGCTCATGGGTCCTCCATTTAAACCATCGGCAATGTGTTTCTTAATGTACCTCTCCTGAAAAGCTGTTTTCTTAGGCCATGTCTACACTACACAGTTTTGTCGGCAAAAGGCAGCTTTTCTCAACAAAACAGTAGACTGTACACACTACGATGCTCCTTCCATCGACAAAACTCTCCTGCTTTGCTGACTTGATGAGAGGCATAGAGCTTTTTATGGCAAAGTTAGATTGACAAAGCATCAGTGTAAACGCTGCATTTGTTACGTCACCGTAACTGGCCTGCAGGAAGTATCCCACAATGCCCACCATGACCGCTCTGCTCACTGTTTTGAACTCTGCTGCTTTGCATCCAGCTACACAGGTATACCCCCCTCTCCTCTCAAAGCTCCCCTTTCAAATTTTGAAACTGCTCAGCGTGGAGAACTCACATAGCTACTAACCAGCTGAGCATGCTGGCTCTTGGCAGCAAACGCACTCCTGCCTGGACTACAGGGGAGGGTGGATCTCTTGGTCTGTGGGGAAAAAGAGGCTGTGGGAGAACTCGGAGGGAATCACGGCATCAAAACATTAATGTGGAATCCTGCTCTCCCCAGCACTAGGACTGCAGCAGCAGGCAGGCAGGACGAAGTGCTGCCTGGGCGGAGAGTGACTGCTTTTCTCTGCAGAGCCAGGGAGTGAGGCAGGGGCTGATGTCGGGGTGTCCCCATTCCTCTGCTGGTGTACTGGTCTCCACTGAGCTGGGGTGGGGAAACAGGGGGACACCAGCTGTCTGTACACCAGCTTCTGCCTCAGGATTGGTTGCTTCCAGCTGCTGTCTGAACTTAAAGAGACAGCGTGCCAACACACTCACTCTCCCCCAACACACACACTTCCCCAACACTCTCTCTCTCACTCACACACACACATGCTCCCTCTCACGCACTCGTCCCTCTCCCCCCTCCCACCCCTTCCCCCCAGATACACGTTCACAGTTCTGTGGGCTTCTCGTGTTAGTGTTCAGCCATGTCAGTTTGGGCATATTATCGAGTGCTACTTTTAAAAGTGGTTTCAAATTTGTTACTTTTTGGCGCACACAGCAATCATTACAAGGTTCATAGCACAGTGCAAACAAACAATTCCAGGCTCAGCACACTACAGCAACACACATTATTGTGGCTCATTGTTAATATGCTCCATCAAGGCATCCCCCAGCCGAATAACCCCCCATTGGGCTCCTTTTATAGCCTTGTGTTCATAATGCACAGCACAATACTGAACAGCAGTGCAGGAACCATGCTTTCTGACAGGGATGGCTGGTTTGCAGGTTACCAGGGCACTTGAAAAGCAGCTGGCAATCTAGTAGGATGCCCATGGAATGATGGGATTGAGAAACCCTCATCATGTGACGCTGTACCTGCCCCATGAGGCATTGCAAACCCTTCCAAAAGCACCCTGCGTCCAGTTGCACAGTAAGATAGCTATCCACAGTGCACTGCTCTCTGTCAATGCAAGAGCTGCTGTTGTGGATGCGCTCCACCGACACAAGGAGCATAGTGTGGACATGCAACAGCTGTTTAATTATCGTGGTGGCTGTATGTCAACATAACTTGTGTTGACAAAACTCTGTAGTGTAGCCATAGCCAAGGCCTGTGTGGCCATCACTTTGGCCAGAAGAGTCTCGGAGCTCCATGCCATCACATCTAGAGCCTCTCTACAGACCTTTAAAAAAAATGTGCAGTTACATCCTCACCCCAGTTTCCTCCCAAAAGTGGTTTTGCAATTTCATAGCAATCAAGCAATCTATCTTCCTGTCTTTTACCCGAAGCCGCATGCAAATAGGAAGAAACAGTGCCTTCACTCACTGGGCATTAGATGAGCCCTAGCTTTCTACACAGAAAGGACTAAACCATTCAGAAAGTCCATCCAGCTTGTTCATAGTGGTAGCAGGCAGGATGAATAGTCTCCCAGTCTCTTCACAGACAATTCTGTTCTGGATCACTTCATGCATTTGTACTTGTTACAGTCAAGTGGGTGTTCTGCCTCCGACTACCCTGACTGCTCGTTCCACAAACTTGAAAAATTCTTCAGCAGCATACCTAGCGCAAATCCTAGCGCAGATTCAGGATATTTGTAAAGCAGTGACCTGGTCATCGGTGCACACATTCTCCTCCCACTATGCCATCACTCAGCAGTCCAGAGATGATTGGAAATTTGGTTGAGCTGTCCTGCAATCAGTGTGACCGTGAACTCCAATCCCTCCACCTATTCAACTGCTTGGGAGTTACTTTGAGTGGAATGCATATGTGCAATCACTCGAAGAAGAAAATGGTGACTAAGATTCCATAACTGTTTTTCTTCATGATGTGTTGCATCATGACCCACCCGCCTGCCCTTGACATTGGAGTTTCCGGAAAGGAGGTGTGAGGTCAGCTGGGAGCTTTATATCGGTGCTATGAGCGTGGCATACCAGAGAGCACTCGAGCTGCCCCAACTGGTACCACTGAGGGAAAAATTTTCAGCAACTGTATTCAGGGCACACCCACACACACACCCACACCCACACACACCTAGAGTGGAATGGACATGTGGAACACATCTTGAAGAACAACACTTATGGAAGGTTAGTAACCATTTTTTAGATTTTTGACCAAATGCTAGGCAGCATGGACAGCTTAATATAAGAGACACTAACTGCTACCCAGGGCCTTCTGTTTTAATTTAATATTTATGTTATAATATAAGCTTTTATACCCTAGAGACTGTTTTTATAGACCGAGTTGACTTGACACATATTTTATTTGCATACCTTGGAGATCACTTGCCACTCTCCAGACAATTACAAATGGGATTTGAGATCACAGAAACCATTTATTTACAAAGCAGTGTGGGTAGTCAGGAAGGATGTATGAGTTTATAGCGTTGAACATTGACCAGTTGGCAAACAAAAGATAGGGCTGAGCTGTCCACAGATGTATCATGAGGGACAGGGTTAGCAAATATGGATTCTGAAGAGAAAGGACATGGACTGAGAAAGCTGTGTGTTTCAGAAGATGATAGAATGGGTCTGATTTAGGGAGACTAGAGTCAATTTTTTATTAATAGCTAGTGGCAAGGTCAAAAGATGAGGAGAAACATAAAATAGTATAAGATATTTATGTTGAGAGTTCCCAGAGATTAAATGAGATTATAAATGGGTAGGTCAGCAGCTGCTATAATTTATCCATTCTTTATTTTCTGCAAGAAACGTTATCCTCCTGTCCTGGACCCTACCTGATCACATTCAACCCTGGACTAAGCAGATATAATTCCTATTAAAGTAAATAGTAACTGCAAGCTTATTCCATGGCTGAATTTAATCTATGGTTTTTAGAGACTTTAACCCCAACATACTGACCAAAGTGTTCCTATTTTGGGTGAGTAATAAAATGTACTTACAGTAGACCCTGAGAGTTATGAACAATTCAGGAATGGAAATGATTGCAACTCTGAACAAAACGTTATGGCTGTTCTTTCAAAAGTTTACAGCTGAACATTGATTTATACAGCTTTGAAACTTTATTCTGCAGAAGGAAAATGCTGCCTTTAACTATCGTAATTTAAATGAAAGAAGCACAGAAACAGTTTCCTTACCTTGTCAAATCTTTTTTAAACTTTCTTTTCATTTTTTTTAGTAGTTTACATTTAACACAGTACTGTACTGTATTTCCTTTTGATTGGGTTTTTTTTTGGTCTCTGCTGCAGCTTGATTGCATACTTCCAGTTCCAGATGAGGTGTGTGGTTGACCAGTCAGTTTGTAACTCTTGGGCTCATAACTCTGAGGATCTACTGTACTGTGAATATGAAAATTTGACTAAGTTTCACAATTATTGTCCCGCTTGCTACTAGTAAGTAAATACGAAGCCAGCATTAGCTAAGTAGAAATGATGTGACCTTTGTTTAATTTTTCTGCCCCTTCTGTGGAAGGGAAGCACCAGAGTTAAATTTACCTGTATAATGACAGTTCACTGCAGTTGCTGCTGAGGATCTGCTGTGGAGCAACAGAAGAAATCAGTTCTGTCTTTGTCTGTTCTAGGGTGGGAGGAACAAATAGAAGAATGATTTTTTGTTTGTTTTTTAGTTGGGGCATAGTCTTGGGTATCAGAGTGTGTGTTTTAGTTTTGACACAACCACCTTCCTCTTAATGACTTTGATTTTTAGATATCAGAATCTCTACACAAAAAAAGTTGTATAGCTGAGTCAGTTCACAATAACATAAATGGAGCTATTATATACTTTCTTTTCTCAAGATTTCTATTCAAATTATCACACTGCATTAATTTGAATGTTGTAATCAGTCAGACTTCATATTTCTTGGAATCCATGTCTTTGTATTTTCTGATGTGCGTTTAAGTAAATGCAACATTATGGTTGAGAATATATCTTTTTTTTTCTTTTCATATAGCATTACATTTATACATTTAGCTGTTTCTATATGAAATTGGCTAAAGAAAAACATTCTCTCTTTACACTGTGTTCTCACTGAATTTGTATTGAAACAAACAAAACATTGCTAATTCTAGTTGGTATTATGCAGTTTTATTACATATAATTGATATAATACGTGCTAACATATTACTTTTTCATTTCTGACTGCCAGACGGGCTCTCAAAATAAAACTTATTGACTAAACCCTGGTTTTGATCTGACTTCAGCAACTAATCTCATTCCTTGTTTTTCTATCCTTATGGTACTCCCCCCCCCCCCCCGCAAAAAAAATAATTATTAACATTTGAATTCAATGATTAGTCAGGTTCTTGGAGGGAAGTTTGTTTTTTTATCTAGTTAATTAATTTGGGTAACATTCAGAACCTAGAACTTGCCTTTACTATTCTCTTTATTATACAAGCTTTTGTTGATTATTACAGTACTTGGGAAATAACATTAGCTTCTGTACTATAGGAATAGTTCTTCACTTGGGAAAAAAGAGAGATGTTCCAACTGATCCTGCAAAAACCAAGTACCAAATGATGCCTTTATATGAGTTGGATTTCCTTGCACCTCTTCTCTGTAGAGGATGACTGAACTGTACAAATATTAAACATCTCTTTCATTTCCATTATGGGAGCCATTAGGGGCCTAATTAATTATGTAGTCCTTTATATCTGTACTCGGTGAATACAAAACTCTACCAAATCGGAATGATTGCTTTTTACGAGGTGTAAATGAATAAACAAATGCAAATTAGTGGTAGGCTCCAAGTTTGTTGCAAACTGCTTATCTTCTGTAGAAATTTAACTGGTTGTTGGTAAACTTTAAGGCTTCAGTATCTTTGATATCCTTCAGTTTCTTTCTATACTGAGGGTGTATATCAGGAATAGACAATAGGCAGACTGCAGGCCAAATCTGGACCGCTAGATGCTTTTGAACGAATGATATAATATAATTATATGACAGCTAATTAAAGGTGTGGGAACCTTGCAAAAGGGACAAGGATCCTACCCTAAAGTACTTGGGGGGCAGAGGGATAGCTCAGAGGTTTGAGCATTGGCCTGCTAAACCCAGGGTTGTGAGTTCAATCCTTGAGGGGGCCATTTAAGGATCTGGGGCAAAAATTGGGGATTGGTCCTGCTTTGAGCAGGGGGTTGGACTAGATGACCTCCTGAGGTCCTTTCCAACCCTGATAGTCTATGATTCTAAAGAGTTTTCAATCCAGAGTTTGAATGAAAGATAGTGAGAGCAAACTAAAGGGGGAAATAGGATAGATTTGGACTGGGTAATATAAATTATACGATGTGGTGACACAATGAGTTATGATTCATTAGTAAACAAATGTATTAATTTTATTCACTTCTTCTAGGCTTTGAGGCAGAAATCAGTTTAAGAAAGGATTTTGTATGGGGAAAAGATGGTTGCTTGGCAAACTGTCTTTGAATTGAATAGGAGTTAAAATTTGTCTTGATCAGTTTCCAAAAGCTATATCCTGAAGGAAACTGCATTACTAATACACTGTAGAACCTTCAGCCTCTAGTTCAGTCTAAAATTCTAATAAAAGTAAGAAATCTTCTTTCTGTTTTTTAGTAGTTGCTTGGGGCTACTCTTTCAAAAGTTTGATTTCTA
>NC_134235.1:52928883-52983883 GCF_965152275.1 Natator depressus | reverse complement strand
GTCAAAATTGATTAATTATTCATCTTTTCAGGATCTAGAGTTTTGTGAAAATGATTCATTTTAGCTGAATGCTTTTTGTTTGTATTATAAATAGTTTCACTCACTGAAGTTTTGTTACATTGAGTAATCACTAACTCGACATGAGAGGCATTGCAAGCTGTTTTATAATATCATGGAGTACAGTTGAACACTTTGTACAGGTTAGCCTAATATAAATAAATAAATAAATCTGTTAATATAGCAATGGACTGAACTTTTAGACCAAAATTCTTATCTAAGATAATGTGGCAAGCAAGAGAGCATATCTCAAAAAATCCACTTCTCTGATAGCAGTGTTGTTGAGATTAGTGGCAATAAGCACTGTGCTTCTAAAATCAAAATATGGTCCCTTTCCTTTATATAATTAAACACAATAATGCTGTAATGTTTGATGTTCAGTGTAAGTGATTTTTTACATTTTAAATATTCTACCTTTTTATAGTTCAAATACTACAAGTTGATTTGTCTGTTGGAAATGGAGCACACTTCATGGAAAAACACAATCTACAAGAAATGCCCTCATTTCTTTACATAAAATAGCTTAGTAGTTCTCAATCTGTAGATTGTATCCCTAAGGGTATCACCAATGCTTCTCTGGGATGGGTAACATCACAAATCTGCTTTCCTTATATCTCTTAAATCTTTTGCGAAAGTGGGTTTATTCACCCATTTTCAACTGATTACTCTCAGTTGCCCAAACCTCATAAACTATTGTGCCACTTTCTGTAGCACTTCCTTTCAAGTACCTGGGGTTACCTATTTAACAAAGGCATCTGATGCGTATCTGAGAGGAGCAGTTGTGAGGGACTGAATGTGAGGTTGTGATATGGAAAAGGTCGCAGCACCCTGAAATAGGTGGTGTAACAAAACGACAGATAGAAGAATTTTGCAAAACTTGTTACCTAAAATGAAGCTTGTTAATGGTGGAACAGAAGGCCAAATTAAGATTATTAGAATACTCACATGAAACACACTTAATGTATAGTATAAAATTATAATTACATACACAAAGCAAAACTGCATTTTAACTTGAAAAACTGGTAAATTAACTTACAGCTTGCAGTCTGGATTATTATAGTCAAAAATATTGTTCAGTTGTATCTGGAACTTGTAGTTACATCAGTAAAATGTGTGAAATGAACCTTCAGTCAGAGAGAGATTAAGGTAGATTTATTTGCTCCCACTTTTAACCCTCAAGCTAAATTCTAATTTCTTAGTTGTGACATTGCTTTATAAAAGTACTATGACTCTTTACTGCAGAATTATGCTGAGGGAGAAGTATTTTTTGTATTTGCTAGCTTATTTTTAAGTAACTATATTCAATAGTTAATAGTTATGCCAAGGTTAGTGTAATAAAGTTAAAAAAACCCAACTACAGAAATTCAGACATGTTTAAATATTATTGTCCCTCTTTAAAATACAATTTTGTTACTTATTTAAGATGAGTCATGTGGACAGGTCAATAGCTGATTAGATAATGCTATGATCTGTTTCTTGGAAGAGAGAAAGGACAATGGATCTCTCTCCCCTGGGTTTGCTGGTGCTTGAGGTGTCATAGAGGTGATGCACAGTCTATGTGTAAGGTACATCATGTGTTGTAGTGTAGCATCCTCTTGCAGCTGACTTTGTGAAAGTCATACAGTCCTGGTATTGGCTTACCTTCCTACTTGCTGAGGTAAATGTAGTTGGCTTGAAGGCAAGAGGGTAGTTTGGTTTGCTGAACATGAAGAAAATGCAAGACAGTATAAAGGGGTGGGTGAAAGCCTCACACCACAGTGGTCTTAAGGCTAACTTTATGCTGTAGCTGTTGTTGGGGGGAAGAGTCTATTCCTGAATGATTTTTATTTTCCTGCTGCAAAAACATAAGTTAAAAAGTTATTTTTCAAGAAAGTGATAAAAGATAAAATGATTGGATAGGAGTAAAAAAAGTCCAATGTTTTCATTGGTATTTATCAGAATAGAAGTGAGAAATCATCAAAATATTTTCTGATTTTAGTGGACACGGTGTTTAAGACCTGTAAAATGTCTAATCAGTAGGAAATATTTGAGAGTTGCAAGAAGTCACAGGATTGTTTTATTTACGTTTAGTTCATTGAGAATAAATAAAAAGGGAAAAAAAACAACAACCCCACAATGTAAGCCTGTTATACTAGAAAGATTTGTTCAGAATGTCCAGTGGGAACCTGGAAATCGTAATAATTTGTAGTATCGATTGTGTGAAGCTATGCAGCCAGCGCCCCCAGTGAATAGACAGAAATAGACATTTTATTGATTAACTTTTACAGTCATATTTTCAAGACTCTGGTGCAACATAATTTTCACTTTCCAGCTTTTGTGCTGCTGCATCATGAAACTTGGATTCTTCTCTCTTAACATTTACCCACTTGAGGGAAACAGTGTGGACTTGTCTCTTTCAGGTCTGTGCTCTGTAGAGATGCATAACTTTCTGCACAATGATTTGTTCTAAAATTTCTTTCTACTTGTACTGTAAAGTAAAAAGTCTTTTTTTCCACATCATGAAAGTCTTTAGAAATAATATGTCAATAACTATTTTGTAATTGCTTCTAGTAGTTTTCCTTTGTGTTTTTGCATTGTCTTAATTTTTTCCCCTTAAATTACTTACTGAAAGCTAAGATTTGTTAAAAATGATTTTTCCCACAATGTTGTTTTGTTCTCTATTACATTTTGAAAAGGAAAAGGAGGAACTACAACACTGAAAATCTAAAATGTATTCTCAAGAGGAAATTATTTGTTTCTAGGGGTGAGATTCTGGTGAAGTCATTGTCAAAAGCAATAGTGGTTTCACCAGGGCCACAATTTCACCCTAAATATTTAGCAGCTGTTTTAAAAATATTTAACTGTACATAATTCTTAACTAGATAAACCACAGCAATACTTATTGTGTAGTCCTTAAGGAAATCAATTTCAGAAAAATATTAATGTATATTTGCCCTATACAAAATATGTAGTATTTGAAAGTATATTAATATACAATACATATATACACAAGCCTCTTCAACTCATATAGATATATGCAATAACTTTTTGTTGACTTTCAGCAAAAATCCAGATGGTCATTACTTCCTTTATTGTATTTAATGATTGTTCATTATCACCTACATTATATCCTAGCTCATATTGATTTGGGAACTTGTCTTAATATAAAACAAGCCAGAGTCTCAGCTGATATAATCACTAAAGCGATCATCTGAGGATTGAGCCCATTGTTTTATCTTAAATTACATTCATATTAATTAGTTTTATATGTATGCATTTTGCTCACTATTAAAGACATTTGTTTGGTAGCATCTGGGTGCACGGAGGCAATAAAGATCCCAAGTAGTTCCCAATGTTCACTCTATTAACTTTTTAGTTTGTCCTTAAGTCTAACCTAGAGCAGTAGACATGTTTTTCTTTCAAATCCAGAGAAATGCTTGAAAAACTTCCATTACAGTTAACAGCATCAAAGACAGCACAACAGCAAAAGCTTCATGGAGCTCTCAACATCCAGCAGTTAGAACCAGTATCAGCCATCGAACAAATAAAAAGTCTGAAACAACAGGTGAGTTTTTGCTTATGTGTGAAAAAGCTATTATATAGCAAACAGAGTACAGTGTCTCATCGTAATTGCATTTTTGGGCCCGATTCTTGCAAATACTTAGGCATAAAAGTAATTCTGTAGAAGCCAATGCAACTACTCAGGGAACAAAGCTACTTGTGTGCATTTGCAGGATTGAGGCCTAAAATTGCATTAATTATATAAGGTTCACGGTTGGTGAACTATACCTATATGTGTGTGTTTTGCTGAGCTATAGGGATTAAGTTTTGGAGTTGTGATTTGAAAATTATTTGTAATAAGTGAAGTTACCTGATGCGATTAGCTAGTTTAAGGCCAGTTGAAGACAGGCATCTCAGTTATTTCAGCTATCTCACTAAGAAGAAACTGAAAGTCTGATTAGTGTTAACTGATGTATATTGTACAATAATTACAAAATTTTATATATGTATGTGTGTGTATATATATAAAATATGGATTTTGAAGGAGAGGGTGGTTATGTTAAACTATAATTAAAGAGTAATATGGCCATGACCCAATAACTTTCTAATCTTACTAGTAAAATTGTAGAACAGTAAAACAGGATTTTAGCTTGCAGTAGGGCTGTCAATTAATCACAATTAATCTTAGATTTAATTGCCCTGTTAAACAATAGAATACCAATTGAAATTTATTAAATATTTAGGATGTTTTTCTACATTTTCAAATATATTGATTTCAATTACAGACCGAATACAAAGTGTACAGTACTCACTTTATATTATTTTTATTACAAATATTTGCACTGTAAAAATGGTACACAAAAGAAATAGTATTTTTCAATTCATCTCATACCAGTACCGTAGTGCAATCTCTTTATCGTGAAAGCGTAACTTATAAATGTAGATTTTATTTGTTGCACAACTGCACTCAAAAACAAAACAATGTAAAACTTCAGAGCCCACAAGTCCACTCAGTACTACTTCTTGTTCAGCCAGTTATTAAAAGAAACAAGTTTGTTTACACTTACAGGAGACAATGCTGCCTGCTTCTTATTTACAATGTCACCTGAAAATGAGAACAGATGTTCGCATGGCACTTTTGTAGCCAGCATTGCAAGGTATTTAGATGCCAGATATGCTAAACATTCATATGCCCCTTCATGCTTTAGCCACCATTCCAGAGGACATGCTTCCACATTGATGATGCTCGTTAAAAAAATAATGCATTAATTACATTTGTGACTGAACTCCTTGTGGGAGATTTGTATGTCTCCTGCTTGGTGTTCTACCTGCATTCTGCCATAGATTTCATGTTATAGCAGTCTTGGATGATGACCCAGCATGTTGTTCCTTTTAAGAAAACTTGCACTGCAGATTTGAGAAAACGCAAATAAGGTACCAATGTGAGATTTCTAAGGATAGCTACAGCACACTCAACCCAAGATTTAAGAATCTGAAGTGCCTTCCAAAATCTGATTGCGGCAGGGTGTGGAGCATGCGTTCAGAAGTCTTAAAAGAGCAACATGCTGATGTGGAAACTACAGAACTGGAACCACCACCACCACCAAAAAAATAATCAACCTTCTTCTGGTGGCATCTGACTCAGATGATGAAAATGACTGCCGTGCACCTTTAACGGGGAGGAGGGGTTGGCTGGCCTGGCCAAGTGAAGGGAACAGTGCTTTATGGCTGGGGTGGGGGAAGAGATGAAAACTGCTGCAAAAGAGGCAGTGTGGTCGCTGACTTACCCCTTGGGAATGCAGGGTTTGAAAAGGGGCAGGGTGGTGCCTGGAGCCTTCCTTTTTACATGGACCAATAAAAATAAATATAAAGTGAGCACTGTACACTTTGTAATTGAAATCAATATATTTGAAAATGTGGAAAACATCCAAAATATTTATATAAATGGTATTCTATTATGGTTTAACAGTGCAATTAATCACGATTAATTTTTTTAATTGCTCGACAGCCCTAGTTTATAGTACTACATAATACATATGGTATAAACATGATACAAAACCATTGAAACAGTACATATAATACATGAACTGACACTAGTATAAGATGTAATCCTGCAAACACCTACTCCCAGGTGCAATATATACTATGGGTTGAAGTGGCATTGATTTCAATGGGACTATAGCCAGCAGTGCACATTTGCAGTGACAAGCCCAGACTATTTAAGAAAGTTGAATATAAAATTAAGAAAGACAGATTGCCTTATACGAGTGAAATACAAATTGTCTGAATCGGGATTGATTTCAACATAATGTGGTGGAGGAATCCCCATTTATTGATCAACTTTAAAGCCCATGCACAGCACTTAAAAAAAAAGATAAAGCAAGCAAGGTCAGATAATGAAAGCATTTAAATAGTAAAAACACCAACTGCCATTGTAGACTGCTAAAATAAATCCATAATACAAATTGCTTCAGCAAAAAGTGGATGAGGAGCTGATCTTCCTATTGAACTTTTATACTGTTCAGTGACCACACTGGGAAAAGGACTGGGAGAAATGCCTTAAAGATCAATATTGAGTGAGATGTAGTAGGGATTCATTCTGAACATGAAAGAATTACAAGTATGAGACTAGAGATCTCAAAGAGATGTCATCAAGTAAAGATTATTTAGCTCAGTTAAAAATACCACATATGTCATATGCACAGTATATATTAGCTGAAATTCTCTTTGGTTTATTTTCTTTGATCTAATATGCTTTAAATGGCTCAAACATTCAGTTCTTGTAAAAATTCAAAACATGGCAAAAGAAGAACTTACAAAAATATCAGGAAAATTCAAATGCAATAATCGATATCCATAAAATAGAAACATCTTTTTTTTTTAATAATTGCCTAAATTTACAGCTGTTAGATTATGGTGTTTTCTACCTTGCACTTAAATATATTATATTATATTATATTATAATATATATATATATATTATATTAAATCATGGGAAGATGATTTTGTGCAGAACAAAATAGCAACAAATATTTTCCGAATGGAATCCTCCTTTTGTAACAAGTTCAGTATTCTACTTAGATGTAAGATGTTGCCTATCAAAAGATAAATTGTGCATTCAGCAAAATATGTCAGGCTGAATTGGGCCCTGAAAGCATAAAGGTTCTTCACTATAGTCGAGTGTAATTCTGCATTCTGCTTTGCTGTAATGAATAGTTATTTACAACTATTATTGGCTCCATATTTGCTGTATGAACTGCTGATTACAGCAATTTTAATGGTAAAATTGTGAAACAATATTCATAGTTGTCAGAGAAAGGTCAGCTTATTTGCACTCATTACGAACCTGGAGGACCATGCAGTGTGTTTTTCCTTTGGGATGCTTACAGTTATTGATTTGTATACAGCTGTAGGAAAAATTAATTAGAATTATATTTCACTTACTACTGGAGGCTGTATAATAATAATAATAATAATAAAAATTCTACGTTAAAAAATTACTGAGAACCAGCAAATGAAACCATTGTTGTTTCTTTAGAGCAAGCTCTTTGAAATGGCTGGAGGAAAATTTTTACAGAATTTCTGTTGTTAGTACTTCCATTTCTTTTGATATTTGTGCAAATATTTATAATGAGACTTACTTTATTTTCATAAAGTATTTGTGGTTCTTCTCTATGGGTGTGATTCGGTAAAGTGCTTAGTACTCTGGCTTCAATCCAGTGAAGCACTTAATCATGTGCTTAACTTTAAGCACAAGTAGGTCCATGAGTATAATTTCCCCTTATAAAAAGACTGTATGTATATTCGTAACTTCAAGCTTAATTTCAAGCATGAGCTTCCAACTGGAATTCCAATGCAAGTAAATGGGTCTGCTTATGTGCTTAAAGTTATGCATGGGCTTAAGTGTTCTTCTGGATCTGGTTCACAGAGGTCAGGATCTTGCAGGCTGAAACCTATTTGAAGTACAAAAATGTTAGTCGTGTGTTTGCTAACTCTCCAAGTCTGAAGGAACAGTGCCAAGAGCAGGACCAGCAAAGGCAGATTGTCAGGCTGAACAGCACTTCATAGAAATGGAAAAGGAGGTGGAGAATGTCAGACAAAAACAGAGAAATGATGCTCAAATGGTATGCATTCTTGTATTTGAGATCCTGTTTGTATTATATTGAGAAATACTGTACATGATTAGTGCATACTTATGTGAACTTTGAACACTTCAAATGGATTAGAGTGTCTTGTTTTGATCATATCCATATTGTTCATTGTGATAAGATTAGGTCTTGAGTCGTTAAAAAATGTTTGGCTTATTTCCATTAAGTTCAGGCATGTTTTGTGTGAAAATACATAGAATGCAGTTTTCCATACTGTGGATATATGACACATGTTTGTGATTAATCAAATTGTAGTCACCTCTAATTAACAGCAGGGAGCAATTCCAAAATGGGGTAGAGCTAGATGACAAAGAAATAAAGTGTGTGCGTGTATATAAAAGATACAACATATTGAGAGAAAAATTGGTTTATTTTAGCTTTTGTAAGAGAACTGACTTTAAAAAAAATACTTTGTGGTTGATTTCTTCATTGTCTCTTATAAAGAACCATGAATAGAACTCCCTAAACAAACTTGAGCAAATTATCAAAATTTTGCCAGTGCTACAGTGTTGCACTATTATACAGTATATGCAATCTTTTTGGGGACGGGATGAGGAAATTTTACTCATTTGTTATATTTTCTTTCTAACCTTAAAAGAACATTAAGGTTGCAAATAAAAGTACTTATAAATCAGGAAATGCCAGAGTTATGGGTATACAAGAAGTACATTAAAGTATTTTGTGAGCTGGAAAGGAGGGGGCTCAGGCTAATTCCCAGCTGCTAGGGACGGGACATTAGATGGGGAGAGCTCTGAGTTACTACAGAGAATTTTTTCCCAGGTGTCTGGCTGGTGCGTCTTGCCAAAATGCCCAGGGTCCAGCTGATCACCATATCTGGGGATGGGTAGGAATTTTCCCCTGAGAGTCCAGCAAACACAGGCCCAAGAAGGAGGCCTGTGTACCCCCCGACCTCAAGGGGAGAAACTGAATCAGCAGAGCCTGATAACTGTGATTGGCGGAGAGGCTTGGAGGCAGACAAACCTCGGGAGGAACGGCTGTGTCCAGTGGGAGACTGGGACAGAAAAGACTTGACTTTAGGTTTATTTTATGTTAATAAACCTATGCCCAAGAAGGTGTTTTGTTGGTGGACATAAGCCTTTATGGATTATTCCTGGGAACCTGTGAAGGGGAAATTGAGACAGGGACCACAGAGCCAAGCTCAGGTATCAGAGGTCACTATGAGGCAGGCCTGCTCTACTACAACCTCTCATTCCTTCTGAGACCATTGGTGAGAAATGTCCTGGTCATGGTTCAGATAATTTCTGTTACAGTGGTGTCATGGTTATGGAGCTAGCTACTCCTCTGTCCCATTTATGGTCTCTGTGAATGAACCCCCTTATGTGTTAGGCCTTGTGCCTTTATCTATTGCAGGGTGGAATTTTGCAGTTCTCCCACTCATAAACCAGGACTTGGGCTACAGTACCCTTATTTCCACTGTTCTTACCTTGCAAGTCTGACTGAATTCAGGTATCTGTGTTTCTTCCCTTCAGGACCTGTGACTAATGGCATACTGTGATCACAAAGCCATCTTAAAAGTATTGTTTACTTATCAGTAGGAACAAAGTGTTACAGAAAAAAGGATTTTAAAACAAGACAAATGTCTATCACACCTAGATTCCTTCCATTCTTTGATGACCTAGACAGTTCTAGCTTCTCCAAACATCTCATTTGGGTGCCTGTGTTTTCCTGTGGTTACCCCTGAATAACTGTCTTTCTCTTGAGAAGGTGCCCTTTAAATCGTGCTGCACTTTATTCTTTGATGTTGATAAGCCTTTTCTGTTCCTGGACAAAAATAGCTTAGTATGTTGGCTGGAGACAGAGGCAAAATTGTCAAAGCTAATAGTTCAAGTATTTGTCCACACGGATTCCACTGTAGGTGTGTGCATCTTGTGCATGTGAGCTTGGACTCTTCTGACGAGTGGTGTTTGTTGGGGCTATGCATGCTCCCCAGCCAGGGTACAAAGGGCAGAGCAGCCCGAACTGCCACTCAGATCCTTCTTAACACCTGTGGCAGCAAGATGGAGTAACACAGTGTCCAACTTCCTCATTGCTTTCTTAGTGTGGCAGGTTTGTCTAATGGCTGAGTCTAGGTCTCCATGTTTCAGAACCTGTCCTGCTTGAGAGACAGCTATACCATTGAATGATGGGCAAACTAAGTGCCTCTTTTGTCTAGAGGAACTCGTGTGCCAGACAAATTAAGTATTTGTAAATCTTTCTCCAAATGTACACAGAGTGTGCGATTTTCATCAGAAACTGTGTTTGATGGAGAAATCCATGAGCAGTGCACCTGACTCAGAGGTCCCTTTTTGTAAACAGTCTGCTGCTCCTCCTAAGCCAATTTCTGTTTGTGCACTGGCTACTTCAGGAACTATGATTTCTTCATGCACTAGCAGGATTCAGGTGTCTGTGAAGCATGCTGAGACCTCACAACAGTCCTCAGGTCAACCAGTGACTCTGCTGCCCAAGGCAGAAAGGACCAAAGTTCTACAGATGCTGCTCAACACCGAGCGTCATCCACAGTCCTGGCACAGTAGAGCTAAAATATCCACCTTTCTTACCTGTCCACGCTAGGTCCAGTCAAGCCTTACCAGGACTGTGAGCCTTGGTGTCTCTCACCTGACTCTCACCTCCCAGCTCTGGTACTGCACTTCAGCAACTGATGCATCCACCTAGGTTCTGATGTCACTGGTACAGTTAGTTTTGGAATCTTTGATATTGTCCAGTGACAGAAAACATCAGTTTTGGTTCTAGTGCACTAAGTAGTGTCCTCATCTGTACCACCACCTTTGGTACAGAGTTACTGTACTCCAATTCTTCAGAGAGATGTTGGGAGCAGCTCCTCTCACTGTGGAAGGCTTGCTTCTGAGAGTTCACAAGCTTCTGGGATTTCACCTTCATGGTACCATATGCCTTTCCTTTATCTTGGCCATACTGGCCTGCCTGGAACCTTCAGAACCATTTTTCTTATCTTTATTCTTCAGGAACCAGATCCCAAAAAAGGTTTCTCCTTCTTCAGGACCTTCCAAGATGGTAGAGTCACCACAACAGAATTACGAATTAAGTCATGCCCACTGGATTGATGAGTAAGTTCTCATGGAGGAATAGGAAGATCAGCCTGTTCCATTTGCTATTTAGTCTTCATTCCAGATGAAGCAGTTACACCACTGGTGCCTTCCATAATAGATTATTTTAAAGCCATCCAGGATCTTCTTCAAAGAATGGTGATATTTGACAGATTCCATTTGAAATAATCCAGGAAAGGGAAAGGGCTTACAAGTTACATTCTTCATGCACTTGCTGATGGCCATTTAGCAATACCCACTAATGAGGGTATTCTTGTGCTGACCAAGGACCTCTAGCACACTCCAGACATCCTTCCATCCATATCTAAGAAGGCAAACTGGAGGTATCAAGCTCCCTCTAAGGGGTTCATGTACTTTTTCACCTACTCAGGTAGTGGCAGTGGCTCATGAAAAGTATAAGAAGCCTGAACCTGTCAAATCCATTCCCAGGGATAAGGACCCCAAGAAACACTGGGGAAGAAACTCTGCTAATCTACAGTTCCACATAGACAATTACCAGGGTAAGTATGATATTTTAAAGATGAATAAAGTCATTCAGTTTGCTGCCCCAGGACTCCAGAGAATGAATTTAAGGCTATGGTGACAGAAAGTCAGCTGGTGGCAAAGACAGCACTTTAGGCTTCTTTGGATGCTTTAGACACAGCTGCAAGATCTATGGCCACTGAGGCCACAGTGTCTACAGTCATAAAACACTCCAAAAGAAGTTCAGTCCTCAACTGTGGACTGATCTTTTGAAAGACACAGCCTCTTTAATTAGAAAACTGATGATGTGCTTCACTCTTCAAGCGTTCTTACAACTACAATACCCACCTGCTGAAGTGAAGAAACAGATTGACAGAGCCAGAAGAGTACCCAGAAGTTACCTACTACAGGACAGGCCCAACAAAGAAAATAAAAGAACGCCACTAGCCGTCACCTTCAGCCCCAACTAAAACCTCTCCAGCACATCATCAAGGATCTACAACCTATCCTGAAGGACGACCCATCACTCTCACAGATCTTGGGAGACAGGTCAGTCCTTGCTTACAGACAGCCCCCCAACCTGAAGCAAATACTCACCAGCAACCACACACCACACAACAAAAACACTAACCCAGGAACCTATTCTTGCAACAAAGCCCATTGCCAACTGTGTCCACATATCTATTCAGGAGACACCATTATGGGGCCTAATCACATCAGCCACATTATCAGAGGCTCATTCACCTGCACATCTACCAATGTGATATATGCCATCATGTGCCAGCAATACCCCTCTGCCATGTACATTGGCCAAACCGGACAGTCTCTACGTAAAAGAATAAATGGACACAAATCAGACGTCAAGAATTATAACATTCAAAAACCAGTCGGAGAACACTTGAATCTCTCTAGTCACTCGATTACAGACCTAAAAGTGGCAATTCTTCAACAAAAAACCTTCAGAAACAGACTCCAATGAGAGACTGCTGAATTGGAATTAATTTGCAAACTGGATACCATTACATTAGGCTTGAATAGAGACTGGGAGTGGATGTGTCATTACACAAAGAAAAACTATTTCCCCATGTTTATTTCCCCCCCTACTGTTCCTCAGACGTTCTTGTCAGCTGCTGGAAATGGCCAACCTTGATTATCACTACAAAAGGTTTTTTTTCTCTCCTGCTGGTACTAGCTCACCTTACCTGATCACTCTCGTTACAGTGTGTATGGTAACACCCATTGTTTCATGTTCTCTGTGTATATAAAATCTCCCCCCTGTATTTTCTACAGCATGCATCCAATGAAGTGAGCTGTAGCTCACGAAAGCTTATGCTCAAATAAATTTGTTAGTCTCTAAGGTGCCACAAGTACTCCTTTTCTTTTCACTCTTTAAAAGACTCCAAGACAACACTTCCATCTTTGGGCCCAGTTCAGAGAAGGAAGCCAAGAGGACAGCCTTTTTTGAGACAGAGACATCACTCATCTTGTTCCTATCACCAGAAGGCTCTGGACTCTTCTAAGAAAAGACCTCACTTCCAGAAAAAGAGAGGCTCTTCAGCTACTGCAACCTGTCATTCTTCAACTGGCTGTGGTTGAGAGTCCTAGATCTGTATGCTTTCTCCACTCCCTCAAGCAAGATTTTCCACAATGTGCCATTTTATCTCAGACCTTTGCAGTCAACCAAAGACATCAGTAAGCGTTTGCCTGAGTTTACTGGGCCATATGACTGCTTGTACGTATGTAGCCCTGCAAGAGAGGCTCCTTTTGAATTGGACTAATTTAGTCATGCTGCCTGAAGTCAGGCCAAAATACAGTATTCGTAAGTTATTACAGAGCAGCTCCGAATTTGTCACGTATGGACTTTATATTCTTTTGGTTATTACCCACCAACCATTTCATACAGCATCAATGAGAAAGTCAAGATACAGCCAATACTGGTCCCTGAGTAAGATTGTTCCCGACCACTAAAATAGTCTAAGGATGGAAGAAGGTATGACCTGTTTAGAGGCGAGCTGAATCATTTCATCTTATCTGATAGCCGCACCATCTCTTGTAGTCTCAAAAGACAACATGTAATGCATCCAAAAATCTTTGGATCATAAGGCCTCTTTCGCCAAGCAGAGGTTCCTCTGAACTGAGGAGCTCAGGAAACAGTGAGTCCTTCGCTTTTGTGGGAGGAGTAGTTTTGGCATTGCCGGGGCAAGGTATTTAAGACAGGCCTTGCTAGTAGAGCAGCTGTGTGGCATCCTGAGCTGCGCACATAGCTTACCAGAAGTTGCTGAAGTACACTATCTGTTCAGCCCGACCATGTGCTTTCTTTGAAGCACTGCAGTACCCAGCTCAGAAGCTAGGAAATGGGGCAAAGCCTATGCCTGCAAGCTGAGCTACAGTAACTCCTCACTTAACATCCTAGTTATGTTCTTGAAAAATGCAACTTTAAGCAAAACAATATTAAGTGAATCCAATTTCCCCATAAGAATTAATGTAAATAGAGAGGGTTAGGTTCCAGGGAAACTTTTTTCACCAGACAAAAGACATTATATACATATACAGTATACATTTTAAATAATTTTAAACAAGCTGTTTAATACCGTACTCACCAATGATGATTGTGAAGCTCAGTTGAGGCAGGGGCATAGCAGAGTCGGGATGCGGGGTCCTGCCCCATTCCAACTGCCTGGGGCTACTATCAGGGAGTGGGGTTGGGGCGTGGGGGCTTACCCCATTCTGCCTGCCCAGGGATCCAGCTGGAGAGATGGGTTGGGGCGTGGTGGTTTGCCCTGTTCCATCTGCCTGGCGCTCCTGCCGGGCAAGCCCTCATGCTCTCCCCACTCCCGGCTGGAATGCCCAGCAGGCAGATTGGGGCAAGCCCCCGTGCCCTGACCCCGCTTCCCGGCAGGAGCACCAGGCAGGCAGAGCCGGGGGAACCAAACATCATTAAAAGGGAACATTGCAAGACTTTAAAGGAGTATGTTCTGCAATACGTAAGCTACCTAATAGCAAAACAGTGTTAACCGGGAGGAGGTTAAATGAGGAGTTATTGTATATTGAATCAGCTAGAAGGCTTGAGGATGGAGGACTAAATTCTAAACCCCCTACAAATGAACTCCCTACAACCATCTTTAACTCTGAACCAGGATTCATAATCTTTCTCCTCCCTCACCACCTTCCTTCCTCCTCTTCAGGACCTGAAAGCCCTACACACCAGTCAGAAGGAACTTAGTGCTTATTTGCTTAGGGCCCTAGCTTAATCCAGCTACATTTTCTAGCCATACAGAATTGTTTTGATTGTCTGTGGAAATTAGCTGTGCCGTATCAGGACTCCTGTAGGTGAGAGCAGCAATTCTATTACTGCCAATGTCTTATGTAGAGACTGCAGGCACAGCTGTATGTGGATGATGGCATGTATGGCCACATCTGGAATATTGCATCAAGTTTTAAGCCCCACACTCCAGAAAGGATGTGGACAAATTGGAGAGAGTCCAGTGGAGGGCAACGGAAATGATTAGAGGGCTGGAGCACATGATTTACGAGGAGAAGCTGAGGGAACTTGGCTTGTTTAGTCTACAGAAGAAAAGAGTGAGGGGGGATTTGATAGCAGCCTTCAACTACCTGAAGGGGGGTTTCAAAGAGGATGGAGCTCGGCTGTTCTCAGTGGTGGCAGATGACAGAACAATGAGCAATGGTCTCAAGTTGCAGTTGGGGAGGTCTAGGTTGGATATTAGGAAAAAAACTATTTCACTAGGAGGGTGGTGAAGCACTGGAATGGGTTACCTAGGGAGGTGGTGGAATCTCCATCCTTAGAAGTTTTTAAGGCCAGGCTTGACAAAGCCCTGGCTGTGATGATTTAGTTGGGGTTGGTCTTGCTTTGAGCAGGGGGTTGGACTAGATGACCCCCTGAGGTCTCTTCCAACCCTAATCTTCTATGATTCTAAGAAGGCAATGGAATTTTTGGATGAGGGGAAAAAATCATTTCTGGTTCTCTTTTATACCAGTCAATTTATGACACTATGGTAGCAGGGTGTCAGGATGTCTCTGACAGCACATAGGTGGGGAGGTAAAGCAGACTCTAGAGAAGGAAGATTTCATTTTCAATATTTCTTCTTATTCAGACATGCCAAGAAAAAAATCAATAAACAATACACACCAACCAAACCAATAATAAAGTGTACCATCCAGAACATGTGATCCACAAATATATAATATTCAAACAACTTGGGGAGAATTCTTTTCTCTTCTTCCTTTCACTGCTTTACCTTCTCCTCTCCCACTTCTGCCTATAAGGTAGCTTGTTAAAGTCTCATAGTTGTTACCAAAATGGTGAACTTTTTTTTGCATCTCTACATGTTCTTCTTTTAATTTTACACAGAATTGCTCTGAGAGCCACATCTTTCCTCCTCCTAGGAATGAGAAAAGTCTGTTTTTAGGTGCCCCAGACTCCCCATCCCTTTTTCAGTGTCCTCAGACTTTTTTTCCAAAACGAGAGAAAGCCAGCCTTTCCCCTTTTCCTTTTTACCATCAGCAAAGACTTAATCCTTCCCATTCTCAAAATTAGCCTACTCTGAGCCATAATCCCTAAATCACATTTTCAGCTAAAAGTGTGAATTTATGTTAAGACTCATTCTCTGTTTTCTCCCTCTAAAACTGGAAACTTCCCAACTGTCTAATACTGGGGCAGGGACTTCTGACTGCCCTTTGTCTGGCAGCTCCAGTTTTTGGCCCTAGAAAACACCTGGTGAGGAAACCACTATGCTTTCATTAACAAGTAAGGCCAAGAATAACTGATCGTCCACTTGCTGGACACACATACAAAGGATATCTTTATGCAGCAGGATGACTTCTAAAAATGTAATTTTAGAGTTGTATTTTACATTGTTATATTTAAAAAAAAATGAGGGAAATAAAAATAAATAATAGTACTGTCTACATTTGTTGTGAAGAAGGAACTATACACAAGAATCTGCCCTGATATTTCATTGAAGAATGTATAATTTTCTGCAGTGTTAATAATTTTTAACAGTTGGCTATGTGCTAAATAAGTGCCTAATTTTTTTTTTCAAATTATTTGTAACTACCTAAACAATTAAATTTAAAAAGGGGGGAAGAGAACTGAAATGATGGAACCTGAGGCACCTACATATCAGTTGCTGAAATTACCATTTACTTCTGTATCACCATCTCCATTCCTTTTTGTTGTGTGGATGGGAAAGGTCTGAATTATTTGATATCTCTACACATGTTCATATGCATTTGGATTGGGATCTACAGTCAGAAATTGGATATTCAGTTTTGGATGATACTTGCAGAATGAGCATCCAAATGACAGAACTATAAAAAGGAGGGGGGGAAATCACAACTCTTAAAACAATGCATACCTAATCATCATCATAATACCTGGCTCTTCTAGCACTTTTCATTTATAGATCTTAAAGTTCTTTTCAAAGGAAGTAAGCATCATTGTCCCTATTTGTACAGATGGAAGAACTGAGGCACAGGGAGGTCAAGTGTCATCCAACAAAGCTGGGAAATGCTCATGTATTTGAAGAAGCTTTGTGTTAAATTCCAACCTCTGATTATGGAAGCAGGTATATAATAAGACAAAATATTTCTCTCTATGGTATATACTTAATGTCTTCAGCAGTGCCCATGAATCATGCTATGACCACCTTAGATTATATCAGTTGGGAGGAAAAATATAATCAGAAAAAAAAGTGAATAATTGAGAATTGTTTAAGGATACTTTACTAGGTGCCCAAAAAGCTGCAATCCTAAAATCAAGGGGAAAGACCATAATTGGTTAAAAAATCAAGCTGATTTAGAGGGGAAGTAAAGGCAGCTGTTAAAAATTATATATGAATTAAATGGAAGAAAGGGGAAGTTGATAATAATGAATATAACGCAGAAGCTAGGAATTGTAGAAAATTGAAAAGGGAAGCAAAGTGACACAAAGAATCTGTGGACAGTAAAATTAAGGATAATAAGAGGGAGCTTTTAAAGTATATTAGAAACAAAAATAATCCTGACAATGGTATTGGTCCACTACTAGATGGAAATGGTAGAATTATCGATAAAATGATGTGTATTGGGGAAAAAACAGATGATGTATTCATGTCTTATGATAATACTCTTTCCTTTCCGATAGTAACTAAGGAGGATGTTAAACAGTAGCTACCACAGTTAGATATTTTTAAATCGGCAGGTCTGGATAACTTGCATCTAAGAATTTTAAAAGAGCTAGCTGAAGTGGTCACTGAACCATCAGTGTTGATTTTCAGTAAGTCTTGGAACACTGGGGAAGTTCCAGAAGACTGGAAGAAAGCTAATGTTGTGCCAATATTGAAAAGGGTAAATAGGATGACGCACGTAATGACAGGTCCATCAGTTTGACATAGATGCTGGTGTAAGGGGACTGTTGCCCCCTTACTAACATTCAGTGGGGTGTTTTGGTTGGCTTGCTTCCAGTACTAAAAGGGGGGAAGGGTCGATGGGGAATCAGGACCCTGAGACTGACAGTCCCCAGGAACAATGGGGAGAGGCCAATGCTCCAGGTCAGCCTGATTTACAGGGTGGGCAGGCTAATCAGGGAGTCAGGAGGCCAGGGAGGTCCTGTCCTCCATGTGAGCTGGAATTGCCTGGGTCAGACAGAGTGGGGCCGAGCTAAGGAGAAAGCAGGGGCCCAAGCTAAGCTGGGGAGCAGAGCTGTGTCAGATCCAGAGGGACCAGAAAAGCAGCCCAGAGAGAGCAGACCTGTGCTGGGAGCAGAGCTGCAGCAACCAGAGCCAGAGGGGCCAAAGAAGCAGCCCAGGGAGCTGGAGGCAGAGCAGCAGCAGCAGTGCAGAGACAGAGTGGTGCAGCTGGGGCTGGAGCAGTCTGGAGCTGGGTGCGGTGAGCAGCTGGGGAGACCGAGGGGGACCCTGGGCAGCGGGCCCAACACAGGGAGACGCCTCAGCCAAGAGGCTCTGCAGGCCAGGCTTGGATCATAACCCCGACAGGGCGGGGGCGACACTGGGAAGAAGGGTCCTACCACTTAGAGCCTGAGAGCGTGTGGCCACCACCAGAGCAAGTGTCCAAAACCACAGCATCCCTGCAGCACAGCCAGGGCCTGAGAGGAAGGCCTGGGACTTACAAGGAAAAGACTGTGAACTGCCCTGACATTCCAGAGACACTGTGATGTTCCCTGCCACAGAGCGGGTTGATGTGTTTCCTTTAACCTTTCCCATTTTTTCTTATTCTTTTTAAAATTAATTGTTGATTAAATAACTTGCATTTGCTTTAACTTGTATGTAATGGTCAGTGGGTCAGAGAAGTGCCCAGTGCAGAGAGAGTACCCCAGAGTGGGGACACCCTAGCCCCTGTCCTAGGTGACCACAGCAGGGTTGGGGTTCGAGCCCCCCCAGGAATCCTGGGCGCAGCCTTGTTGGGGTTACGAGGACTCTGCCAGACAGGAGAGTGGAAGGGGCGTCCTCAAGGGCAGGGAGACCACTGGGTAAAGGAAGTGGGAGCGAGGACTCAGATCATTTCGCTAGCCCACTTCACTGGGGTAGTGCAGAAGCCAGGAAAGTTCCCCACAAGAGCGGGACTATTCCCCCGCTTACACTGGGAAAGATAATGGCGTGGCTGATATGGGACTCGATTAATAAAGAATTAAAGGAGGGTAATATGATAAAAGGGTTTATGGAAAATAGATTCCATCAAATTAACTTGATTTTTTTAATGAGATTTGGTTTGGTTGATTAAGGTAATAATGTTGATGTTATATACTTAGATATCTGTAAGGCATTTCACTTGGTATCACGACACTTTGATTAAAAAACTAGAATGATATAAAATTAACATGGCACACATTAAATGGATTAAAAGATGAGTAACTGATAAGTCTCAAAATGTGATTGTAAACAGGGAATCGTCACTGAACAGGTGTGTTTCTCGTGGGGTCCCGTAGAGATCAGTTCTTGGCCCTACACTATTTAATATTTTTGTTAATGACCTGGAAGAAAACATAAAATCAGTGATAAAGTTTGCAGATGACTGAAAAAATTGGTGGAGTGGAAAAGGAACAAAAAGGACAGGTTGCTGCTACGGAGTGATCTGAATTGCTTTTGTAAATTGGGCACAAGCAAACAATGTGCATTATAGTGTAGCCAAATGTAAATGTATACATCTAGAAACAAAGAATGCAGGCCACACTTACATGATGGGGCACTCTTTTCTGGGGAGCCATGACTCTGAAAAAGATTTGGGGGTTGTAGTGGGTATTCCGCTGAACATGAGCTCCAAGTGTGATGCTGTGACCAAAAGGGCTAATGCAATCTTTGGATGCATAAACAGGGGTCTTTTGAGTGGGAGTTGAGAGGTTGTTTTATTTTCCCTCTATATTTGGCACTGGTACCACTGCTGCTAGAGTTCTGTGTCCAGTTCTGGTGTATTCAATTAAAGAAGGATGTTGATAAATTAGAGAAGGTTCAGAGTAGAGCCATGAGAATGATTAAAGGATTAGAAAACATGTCTTATAGTGATAGACTCAAGAAGATCAATATATTTAGCTTAACAAAAGAGAAGGTTAAGGGTGACTTGATTACAATTTGTAAGTACCTACATGGGGAACAAATATTTGATAATAGGCTCTTCTATCTAGGAGAGAAAGGTATAAGATGATCCAATTGTCTGGAAGTTGAAGCTGCACAAATTCAGACTGGAATTAAGATGTCCATTTTTATCAGCAGGGTAATTAACCACTGGAACAGATTTACCAAGGTTTGTGGTGGATTCTCCATCACTGACAATTTTAAAATCAAGACTGGGTGTTTTTCTAAAAAATCTGCTCTAGAAATTATTTTGGGGAACTTCTATGGCCTATGTTATGCAGAAGGTCAGACTAGATGATCACAATGGTTCCTTCTGGCCTTGGAATCTATGAATCTATATTGAAGTTGAAAATATTTTTTTAATTTTACTTTTAACTTAATACAAATGCTCTTTATGTAAAAAATAGAACAGTGTGATTACTCAAAATCTTCATCTCTGCAATTAACAAAGGGACATGGCGAATTTAAAATCAAGGAAGACAATAAGGTATTTGTTTAAGTTGGATACATTTAGGAGAAGGAATAAAGGTTTGGCAGGAATGAAAGCTTCTCCAACTACATTATCACACATAATATTAACTGTTTTACTTTTTAAGTTTAAAGACCATGAAAATCACATAGCCAAACTGGAAGAAGAGATTGGCCAGACACAAGACAAATATCCCTGTGCACAGGAGGAGCTTTTGGAAGAGCAGTCTCAGCTCAAAATTCTCCAGCTGAACTTGGCTGCAGTATCAAAACAGATAAAAAACCACACTGCTCAGTTAATAGCCACAGGTATAATAAGTGAACTATGATTTTAGTGTTTGGAGTTGCATAGTAGCTGTTCTTAGAGGATTTTCCACTGGATAAAGAGATATGGTTTAAATAATATTAACTGCAAAATCCACATGAAATTCAGAATTCACCTTCAACACAAACATCAGAAATATTGCAACATCAGAAAATAAACACATTCAATATAAACACGTTCTTTTTTTAAATATGATAATCTGAGTTAACTGTATTGGGTTTTTAAAAAATCTGTCTTCTCATGATGATTATACAAAGACTTCTTTTCTAAAAAAGAATCATATTATGATGATTTATTTTACCATTCAAGAGTGTGCTTCACAAGCCTATAAAAGAGAGGTTCTTGCCCTGAATGGCTTAACATGTAAATAAAAATAAGTGATGTGTACAAAGGGAGAAATTAATAGCAAAGGAGGACAAAAACTGAAATAACAGTACAGGAGTTTGCTTTGGTGGTTTTGCATGTGTCTTGGTGGAGGGTTTGTTTTTGTTTTTAGTATTTTGTTCTCTGGATTATAGTTAAGGAGTTTTTGTGCTTTTGTTTGGTGGGGTAGAAATGAGTCAAAGAGGGAGGAAAGGCATGAGAAAGTGGGGGGAAGGGATGAGTATGCAGGTGAGTGAGGGGACAGAAGTGAATAGAAAGAGAAGAAAAGCAGATGTGAGAAAGGAGGGGAATGTTTAAAAGGATAAGAGATGGAATGAGACGCATGGTGGCTTGGGAGGGTGAGGTCTGTCAGAAAATGGATTTTGGGAATCTGAGACATGTGACAAGAGAACGCTCACTTCTCTCAAATAGAAAACGTAAATGTAAAGTCCAGAGTTTGTGGTTCAAAGTATAGAGTTCTGGTGATATCTGGACATTGCTAGGGTGTGCAAAAACCTCACCCTCCGCTTGCTGCCCATGAAACCATAGATGGTGGGTGCTACAGAAGCTGGAGCTTTAAGGCTACTGCAGATCTTTTCCTGCCAAGTTTGAGGTTCTGGTTTCTGGGTAGCCCCAGATGGCTTTTGGTTGATGTAGTGAGGGTGGAGCAGGGACCAATCATTGCAGGCTTTGACCCACTGTCAGTTTTGCTGGGGAGTGGAGATCCAGGGGCTGAGGCTTTAAGATACTCCCTGAAAGTTCTGCGGCTGTTTCTGCATGGCAGGAGTCTGCTGGGACCTTGTGTTGATCTCTCACTCTGTTCCCTGCTATGCTTCTGCCAAAAGGGGACCAACAATGACAGGTACCTACTGTATTCTTTGACTAGCACAATTTGTAGATTTCTGTGCATGAATGTGTCTTATTTACAGTACTCCTTAGGGTATGTCTACACTTCAATCACAGGATGTACTGCAGATTGATTAGACATACCAAAGATTCTGGGCATATTTATACAGCCTGTGTTGAAGCATGTGCTGGTGCAGCTTCACTGCTTAGGGATCCAGGCTCGCTAGATTAAAACCAGCTCAGGTATTTCTACTCAAGTCTCAGTCATGCCCCATGAATGCAATATAGACATACCTTTTTGTTCATTAAACTCAAATTTTATTCTGTTCTCCAGTGAACCTCACTTCTGGGCCAAGTAATCCTAGAAACTCCAGGTGTACGCATTCAAAAAGTATTTGGACACTCAAATGAAACCTCAGCTATAAGTCAAGGAGGAGAAATGCTTTTCACTGTAGTCTGCAAGTGGCAAAGGAACTTGTATCTCCATTTTTATTTAAGATTCATTATATACTGCTGCTCTAAAAATATAAATGAATACATGCCACCAAAACCTTTGAGTAAATACTTTTTAGCTTTAATTTCCTAATAAATATGTAAGTTTTAATATTTATGATGTATTTTTGTATAACTTTTATTAAGATAAAAGTTATCAGTAAATGCTTCCTATTATAATATTTGCACTGTTTAGAAAAGTTTTTAATTTGGGGGTTATTTTGTGGGAGGGTTGTGGAATTAATCTAAACATAAATATTCAGTGAAAGCCATACTCCTGGACTATATGCAGTTGCACATGATAGTACTAAAACTGTGAATGTACCATAGCATACTGTGACGGGGCAAGACCAGATGGCTATAGAAAAGTAGTGGGAGATAGATATATTAGCTCCAGGCTAAACAAATCCCTAGTACCAGGATAAGTTAAATGGCAGCTGCTCCAGGTCAATTAAGACACCTGGGGCCAATTAAGAACTTTCCAGAAGGCAGGGAGAATGCTAGGTTGATTGGGACACCAATCAGGGACTGGCTGAAACTAGTTAAAAGCCTCCCAGTTGGTCAGGTGGGTGTGGATGTCAGGAGCTGTGGGAGGAAGTTGTGCTGTTGGAGAGACTGAGCAGTACACACCATATCAGGCACAAGGAAGGAGGTCCTGAGTTAAGGGTGAAGTTGAGCCTGAGGAAGTGGGGACTGCTGTGGGGAAGTAGCCCAGGGAATTGTACATGTCATGTTTCTAAAAGGTCAGCTACCATAGCTGATACTATTAGGGTCCCTGGGCTGCAGCCCGGAATAGAGGGTGGGCCCGGGCTCCCCCCTTTGTCCCGCCCCGATTAATCACTGAGACTGGGATACAACAGAGACCGTGCAAGGGAGGATAGCTTCTCCTCACCTCCCTCGCTGGCTTATGATGAAAATGGCTCTGTAGACTGTGACCCTTGTCTCTAGAGAAAGAAGGGTTACGTGGAGGGTCACAGTGAGCCTCTGAGGCTAACGAAATCCGCCAGGAAACGTGGGACCCACGGAGATAAGGACAGAGCTTTGTCACAATACCTACATTTATAAATATTGGATCCCCTTTTGTCTGAGACAAATCATGTTTCTTTTGCTGTTGGAAGCAGCCAGTCCCATTAAGCTTTTAGCCTGCCCAACTTTGATCTTTCAGAAGCAAAGCATGGAAGTATAGATGGAAGACTTTGTCATTTCTAAAGAGGTCTCTTATGTCATCTTTCCTTGTTGCAAGGAGTTCAGTAGAAAGGACTTTGCAGTTTGAATATGAGAACCTTTTGGCCCATCTGAATCCATTCAAATGGAGCTTTTAACTGCCAGACATAAATATTGCTTAGTTACAGAAGATTATAATAATTTATAGATTTTTAAGCCCAAAAGGAACCATTGTGATAATCTAGTCTGACCTTCTGCATAACACAAGCCATAAGATTTCTCTGAATTAATACTTGCTTCAAGTCCAATAGCTGTGATTATTCTAGTGCATGTCTTTTAGAAAAACATCCAATTTTGATTTCAAAATTTCTAGTGATGGAGAATCCGCCACAGCCCTTGGTAAGACATCCCAATGGTTAGTTACTCTCACAATTAAAAAGTTGTACCTTATTGCTGGCTTGAATTTGTCTAGCTTCAGCTTCCAACCATCTTGTTTATACCTTTGTCTGATACGTTGAAGAACCCTCTATTATCAATTTGTGGACCCCATATCAGTACTTCAAATAAACTTCTTAAGTTTCTCTTTGATTAGCTAACTAGATTGAGCTCCTTGAGACTCTCACCATAAGGCATGCTTTCCAATCCTTTAACCATCCCTGAGGTTCTTTGAATCCTCTCCAGTTTTTCAGCATCCTTCTAGAAGTATAAAATACAGTGTGAAAGTGTACTGAATACAGAGGTAATATCTCTCTTCTCTGACTCCATGTTCCTGTTTATACATCTAAGGATAGCATTAGACCTTATAGCCACAGTGTAGCACTTGGAGCTCATGTTCAGCTGATTATCAACTATGTCACCTAAATCCTTTTCAGAGTCACTGACCTGAGGATAGAGTCTCCCATCCTGTAAATACTTCACAGAGGAGGCAGACCCCAGATCCCCAGGGACAGATGCCTTATTGCACGGTTGGTTGCAGGACCTACTTTATGCTTTTCCACCATTACCACTACTGGGGAATTTGATCCAGAAACTAAGATGAGAACAAATGACAGTAATACTGATAACTCCTCATTGGCCAAGGAGACCTGGGTTCTCAGACTTTATAGAGCTGACACTGGGGCCCCCACTTCAACTTCTGTGAAGACCAGACATCCTCTCACAAGGTCCTCTTCTTCATCTGGACCCAAAATGGCTTCAACTGATAGCCTGACTACTGAGTGAGAAGTGCTGGCAGGTCTCTATCTGTCCTCAAGAGTCATCCAGACATAGCTGTGTTCTAGGAAGATATTGATACTAAAAGCATACTCCTCTCTGTCTGATCCAGATTCAGCAAATGGTGCCAAGAGCAAAATGCAAATTCCAGAGATCCTGAAATTCCATCCATTCTGGATTTTCTCCAAGAAAGCCTAGACAGAGGTCTTCATCCCAGTACCATTGTGCATCAGGTGCTATTTGCAGGATCCTCAGACTCCTTGGGAGACAATCCACAACTAGCATGATTCCTTTAAGCAGTTTGACTAGGCTACTCTCTCAAAAATGGGACCTTCTGCTAGTTTTGATGGCCCTGATAAGCCATCCCTTAAGTGTTGGCTTTTTATTTATCCATTAAGATTGTTTCTTGGTAGCTGTCAGGTCTCCAGGTGAGTGTCGGAGACGGCAGCCTTATGTATATGAGAGCCTTACTGTGTGTGCCATGAAGACAAGTGGTGCTCAGGACACCAGAATCCTTTCTTCCTAAGGTGACTTGCTTCTTCAACAGTTCCCAAGATGTTGTGCTTCCTTCACTCTGTCCAAAACTACAACATACAACTGAAAAGGGTGGCAGATGTCAGAATAGCATTGAAAATCTATCTCAAGTGTACAGACTCCACAAGAAGATTGGGCTCCCTATTTGTGTCCTTCCCCAAAGTGCCAGGGACTCAGAGCTTCCAAGTCCTCCATCACTAGATGGATTAGACAGTGTATCATGGAAGCCTACAAATCATCAGGGGTTCCTGTCCCGGAAGGGATCAAGGCACACTCCATGAGATTCTTTGCTGCCTCAGGGATGGAAAAAGGAAGTGCGTCTACTTGAGAATTTTGCAAAGCAGACACTTGGTCTACAGCTAACACCTTCATTAAACCCTACAAGGTGGACCTTCTATCTTCTGCAGAGGCCTCCTTAGTCAGCAAGGTACTGCAGGTGGTAGGCCAGAAATAATATAGTTCTTTGAGCGAGGTCATAAAAAGGGGGGTATTTATTTACAAACTCTTGTTTTGATAAACTTCCCTTTATTTGTTCATTGCTCACTACTTCCCAGATCTCCAGATTTGTGGGAGATGTTGGGCTCCAGAATAAGAAAATGTCTTAATGATAATTTCCTTTCTTCTAGCAACGTCCCCCGCAATTCTACCCACTCAAGATGGCCCATGAACACCAGAAATTAAGTGTAATCATTACCACAGGATTGGTTTTCCTGGGTCTAATGAACATAGTTATTTTATTGTCTCTGGAATATTTTGGTAATAGTGGTATGCAAGTTTTACAGCTGGGAATAACTCATTTGGCAGCAAGGTGGAGCAGAGAGGGTGTGGCCAGAGTGCGCAGAGCCAAAATGCTGATCTGTCTCCATGAAGCTGCAGAGAGGAGAGCAGCCCAGACATCCAGAACTGTGGGAGATACTGGTAGCAGAAAGGAAATTATCAATAAGGAATTCTGTTTCCACTATTTAAAGTCTGCATCTTCAAATATTTGATATGTCTACATTTCCCTTAAGAACTTTAGCATCTTAGCATTCCTCTAGAACTTTTTTCTTCCAGAATAGGTGATGGGAATCTGTGGAAAGATACATGCAATTTCCTTTTATGTAAACAAAAGTTTGTAAAAGTACTGTTGCATCGGTACATATTCATACCTCCACTATTTCTCCTGTCATGTTGAGTACCCTTTTTGCTTATCCTTTAGTTTAGAACTTTAGGTCTATGTTAACTGAAACATGGAGAATCTGATGCATTTTGTAAATTCATGCATCATGATTTTTGACTAGCGGTTCAAATGGAGTTTCCAGAAAAATCTAGAAGTTAAGAGAACACCTCCTTACTTATACAACAGTAATCTCAAAACCCAAGCATGATGATTTATAAAGAATACTACCATGCAAAACCTGTACTTGGATATTTAATTTGCCTACTTGTGAGAGATGATGCAAGGATGTTAGAAGCCCCTTTGAGAAAATTGTGTTTAGGCTCCCACAAAACTCAGGTGTGCACCATTCTGACCTTCTTCCCTTGTTCTAGGCCTGGAGATCTGGCCAGCATATGGGTATAACTTACACATATCTTTGCAAACACCTAGATCAAACGTGAGATCTAGTGACCATACAGCTGAGGAAGTGGTTTCAGAAACTATCCGTACGAATCATCTAATTGTTATACATAATTTCCATATACATAGAAACTTCTTGACTGTAAATAGATAGTGGTCAGTCTTTTCTTTGAAAAAAGTCTCCTACTTATAAAAACATAATGTGAATTGTACTGTTGCTTCATTTTCTGACTTTAAAGAAATTCTCCAGTACAATTTAGAACAACTGTGACAAAAATCTTCATAATTTTTGTGCTGGCTGTTGTTTTTCTGGGGAACGAGAAAGTATTTTATACCTTTTGACACATAAGAGAACACTGGAGTTGCATTTAATCTGTAATATTTGGTGATGAAGAGAGACATTGAAGCTAGCTTAGTTTACTTTAAATCTAATATGCTAATGGAAAAGTCTGGAAAAATCTTGAAATATGGATAGCAAAATATTTGTATGTACAACATTAAAGTACCTGAGCTATAAATGAAAACCCAACCTTTTATTCATCAACATTCACATTTACCACCAAAGGCACGTTAGAATTTCTCAAATACATGTTTTTTTTATTAAAAGCAGGAAAGAGGGTAATATAGCTTATTAATATGTAAACACAATTTTGTATACAGAAGAAATTGTAAGTTTAAGACATTAGATCAGAAATTACAAAGTAAGATCTCATGTGCTTTTTATTTTTTGGACTTATATTTTTGCTTTTGTTCATTAGGCAATAGGTAAATGGCCTTCCTACAAGAAGAGCGGATAATGACCACTGAGATTTGCTGCAAGCATTGATTTAATATTTCTTCTTTTGTTCAAAGGTTGAGTTTTATGATGAAACATTAGCAAAGCTGCAGAAAGAGCTGGAGCAATCAAAAGAACAGCTCATACAATGGACTAAAAATCTGTATTCTACAGAACAGAATATTCAGGCTTTAAACATGGAAATAAGTTTATAGGAAGGAAATCACAGTCCATTGACAAGGTAATATTTCTCTTATCAAACTGTATTTTCATCATGTAATATCTTATGTCCTTAAAGTAGTAAATGCTGTACACTGTCAATATAAAATGTTTAAATAACTGCTAATTCTAGGCATCAGGAATAAAATATACATTTTGCTATAAAGAACAGTTTAGTAAAAAATATTCTTCTTTTTCTGTCGGGAAGGAATATCTATGAAGCAATTCATATTATTGGGTTACAGATCCTCACATTTGTGACCTCAGAAGCTGATTAAATATTTGATCAAATTAAAAACCTCTAATGATGTGTTTCTTTTGTTGGCGTCCCCCCTTTGATGGATTTGCAGATAGCTGCCTGGCAGACCCAGTGTCCCAAATGTCATCTCTCCCTTTTCCTGTCCATTCTCTCTCTCTCTTGATCTCTTCATTTTTCTTCCTTATTTTTAGCGTCTTGGGGGTTGGGGTGGGTTGGTTATTTTTTACTTTCTACTTTGTTGTTTTGGGTTTAGATTTTATGTTTTTCTCCTTCTCCAGTGAATCCAACTCCTCATCAAGGCTACATGCTGTTCAGTGTATCAGAGTGGAGTGGCTCTGTAGGGGCAGGCCATGTATGTACCCAGGGTTGAGAGTTACAGGAGGGAAGTTGAGAAGCTTGGGTGATTAGTCTGCTTCTTGAGCCTTCAGTCTGGTACATGTTAATTGCTCTCATGGCCAGCTGCATTAAGCAACAACATGAAAGTGGGGATGGATATTGGTTTGGCTTTCACTGAACTACTTGTTGCTTTACCTATAGCTCCAGGAGTATATCTCTAGTTTGGGGTGGGCAGATTTGAGGTTTTGCTGTTTACCCCTTTCTCCCCTACCCTATCTCTCATCACTGCATGGAATAGCTGACCATCCAAAGGAAAAGACAATCCCACTGGCTGGGAAACACTGTCCTAATGAGGCAGTTTTAGCATACTTCTTAAGATATGTATGTAGCTCACTGTCACCTCTTGACTAGTTTAATTAATTATTTAGGGTGAGTTCTTATTCCTCCCCTTTCCCCACTCCCCTGTGCCTTTCATCAGCCTCCTCCTCCTCCCTGCCATGTCTGTGCTTTGCTTCCCCATCTGCAGTTGTCTTCTGTTGAGTTGTCTTCTTGCCAGATTAAAATACTTTTCTGTACTAGCTCACTCACATCACATGGGATATTAGATGGGGTGGAATCCGAGTTACCCAGGAAAGAATTTTCTGTAGTATCTGGCTGATGAATCTTGCCCATATGCTCAGGGGTTAGCTGATCGCCATATTTGGGGTCAGGAAGGAATTTTCCTCCAGGGCAGATTGGAAGAGGCCCTGGAGGTTTTTCGCCTTCCTCTGTAGCATGGGGCACGGGTCACTTGCTGGAGGATTCTCTGCTCCTTGAGGTCTTTAAACTACGATTTGAGGACTTCAGTAGCACAGATATAGGTGTGAGGTTTTTGCAGGAGTGGTGGGTGAAATTCTGTGGCCTGCGTTGTGCAGGAGGTCAGACTAGATGATCATAATGGTCCCTTCTGACCTAAAATATCTATGAATCACTGGCGGTGGTGTGGAATGTGCATTGTACAAGCTTCTAGGTCATGTAAGACTGTAGTCTCTGGGCTGTTGATCTGCCTCCAGAGTCAAAAAATAGAGTGGCTGTCTGTGTGGGCCTATGTCTGTGAAAGCTGAACACTGCAAGAAAAAAACCCCCTGTGTTGGATTACATGTAGCATCTTTGTAGGTTAGCCATCAGTGAAGAGTGGAGAGAGAAGGCAGGAATAAAAGGAGGCAAGGGGAGAGAAGGCCTACTGTTTCTTCCACTGTAAACAAAGATCTCTGAATCCTCTCTCACTAAGGTGGCTTACCTGGCTCTCTTTTCAAAACAACTCAAGCACAATGTCTTGCTTTGCACAGAAAAGATTAGACTTGTGCCCTCTTTACTGCTGAGCCACAGTCTTCTGTGTAAGTACAAGTCAACCAGTCACCAACTCTTTTGTCTGAGGACAGATCAGGGCAGTGGTATCAGCATGTGGACCACATGACACCAAAAATTTAGTGTAAGCCCCATTGCCACTATGTTTCTGCATAGCTTTTAAACACTTAATTCCATTTCTCCTAGATGGATGAAAAGAGTTTGCAAATGTTGTTGTCTGTTTAGCTTCAGAAAAATACTTTATGCATTCTGATAATTATTTTAATAATACATTCTTGTCTGTGGAAATTGTGTCTCAAGTAAGATATAATATACATTTTATAATGTGTAGGTTTATGCTTTCTCTTTTGGAGGGTAAAAGGAAGATACAGTTCTGTTTGAAGTTTTCTTTTCTGAACATTCAAAAAAAAAAAATAGAAGGAAGCCATCAGCAGAATGATCTAAGCCAGTATAATCTGTTCCTTATTTATAGAACCCCAGATCTTCTTTTTTATTTTTCCTCTGGTGCTGAGTAGTCATCATCCTCGGATGAAAGTTTTGAAATAAAACTGCTATTTTAAAAAACAACCCCTCTTCAAATAATTTTGAGTACTTAAAAAGATCTTCTACCCATACAAATTTTATCTTCCTCTCATTGTTATCATTGTTCATTGTGAATTTACCACTCTTCATTCTGTACTCTGCCCTGATACCTGTTCTAGGTCCTGATATGTTGGTACATATTTGTAAGTTGAATAATAGAAATAGTGTTAAAATAGATTTAATTGGGACACTAGTTAAATTGCTGTCGGGAAAAGAATCAAACCTCAGTTTTGCAGATGCCCCAGATGACTGAATGGCTTTGTAGGCCCAACTGTAAATATTTCCCTCACAAAGTTCACAGCAAAGCTCCACTGGGCTTTCTCAACTACACCACAGGAGAACCACACGAGATTCAAGAAACGAAACTCACAACTGGTCATAACGGAAAATATATGTATTTATATTGGAATTCAGTTTTAATAATCACTATTTATGGTTATTTCTCTGTATTGATCAAAAAGTACTTTAAAAACTTTTTCCCATTTATACTGAGGTATTTGCCTCTCATTTAAACTAATCAGTAGGCATTTGATCATAAGGAACAGATTTGAACTGATTTTTTCAATATTTTCAAAGGAAGGAAAAAATATTTCACATTTTGAGGGCTGCTTGGCTGCAGGTAAACAATGAACAGCTTGTTCAGAAACTCAATTTTCTTACTTCCCATCTTTGGCATTAAAATATTTAGCAGAATTTGTTATATTCTTGCTAGACTAAATTTTTTTTATATTAATTCATCTGATTTTTAAAGTTCATGGTTTTATAATAACGTATATAGTGATCATTCAGGTATAGTGATTAAAACAAGGACTATACAAATTGTTCTTAACTGTAAAATTCCATTTGTATTTCTACAGTCTTTCTTGGGTCACTTCTGAAAAGTGTGTTAAATTTAAATGAAATGGAAATATTCCCTTTGAAAGACCATTTGACTCATGACATAAATTGTTATACTAGTTTTGGCTATTGTAAAAATGGCATAAAACTCACAGTGAAGGGTCTATGGCAACCTCTTTGATTCGGATTTCACATAAACATACAACATGCTGGCAGTTTTTTTCAAAATCCAGAGGAACCCCATCTGATTTCAGGACTTTGAAATTTTCTCAACTCAATGGGTAAAAGTATTACACAATGTTAAATAACAAATCATATAAATTTCAGAACAACATATAATAATATGCATTTTATTTTGTGACCAATCTAATGAAGAGTTTCAGGAGCTAAGAATGAGGTCATAAGATAGTCCTTTGGTCTGTTTTTGATCTAGAATTCTTGATGTAACCTCTTCTTTCAGCTCCTGCAACTCTTCATTAGGTTGATCAAAAAAACCCCACAAACACTATATGCTGCATTTTCATCAAACGTACTTTATAAACCTAAACTAAAACTTAGCACTTCTCTTAGGTGCATCAATTATCACAGTTTAAATAAGTTAGCCTTCTCAAAATAGAATGAAGATCTTTGGTTCTTGAAAAAATAACAAAGCTTTTGTAAACCATTGGGTAACCATTGGGTGTATGGAGTTTTGGGAAGCTCTTTGTAACAGGTTTTTTTTTTTTTCATTTGTTCCCTATTTACTTAGCATCTCTTATCCTCCAGTTCTTCAGGCATCCTTTCTGGGCTCTCAAGTGAATCCCCTTTTCCCCTGGCCCTTCCTTCAATAGTTCTGACCCCCAGCCTCCTCCAGGTGAATCGATGGCAATGAAATCCCCAGTGTTTCCTAGTGGTTTCCAACTTACCAGATCTCTTCTCTCATTGGCTTTATTTTGCTAGCTTAGTATTAACCATATCTCAGGTAGCCAATTGCTCTAATTGGTCCCTGTCTCCTCTTATCTCTTAATTGTTCCCTGATATAGCCCTCCATTCGTTGGTTCTTCTTAGCTTTCCTCTCTGGTCTGCAGCTCTGATAAGTGCACAGTTTTATTTCAAAAGATTGACTCCAACTGGTATCTCTTACCATAGTCTTGTCCTTGGGTCTGTTCTTGATTTAGAATTCTAGCTGTAACCTCTTCCTTGGGGTATCAAATACGTAAGTGTCACAAGAAGAAAGGTAGAGGGGCAAAATTTGTTTCTTTCTCACCTTTCCTCTATGTAGCTATAAATATTGATTCAATGCTTAAAGGGGCAGACATTCTTTACCTCAGTTACCTTTTATTTCAATTGAATTTGTGTTGACCTCTCTGTGAAAAGTGTGCTTAAATCACACAATGTACTGCCAATTATATTGCCATATGTGAATAAGATCACAAAGTAACATGCACATATCACAGTTCCTTCTTTTCTTCTTGTTCAGCATGAAAGAAAAAATATTTACAAATCTCTCATCTCTGCATGAAAAACCAGTGACCTGAGAAGTGCACTTGTTCACACTATAACTAGCATTGATAGGTCAACATCCTGTACCAACTGGGAAAAAAAAAACAACCAGAATCCCTCCTCTTATGGAATTAAAAAATTCAATGGAAGAGTCATAAATGGGGTATCCTTAAATGAGTGGTAGCTGTCTAAAAAATTAAATAAGTCGAAGAGCACTCAAGTACTCAGAACAACACCTCCCTAATACCAGTAAAACACTCAGCCGTGTGTGTGTGTGTGTGTGCATTCCACATACTGTATATAAAAAAATTAGTATTATATTTATTCCTTTTGGATTAATATAAATGAAATTCTGGAAAAACATTAGCCTATATGAAACATCTGTCAAATATTCATTGTGAACAAATACTTCTTATTGTCAGAATCCTGGAGATTGAACAATGTATTTGATCTGATGTAAGCATGGTTGGTTCTGTTACCTCTCTCAATTTGGTTAGCACTTTTCCTGCATTACTTGGCAATGTTTGTTTGCCACTTCTAGCCTTTTGAACATGGACTTCTGCAGGACTTATAGTGCTCATTTGTAATAGACTATTTTTGCACTGATAAGTAAATCTTGAGTGCCCTTTTCTGGATTGCTGAAGTGATAGCCATTTATTTCGCACAATCAACACTTTATATAATCTATCTATCATTGTGGTATCTAAGCACTATACAACAATTAGAGATAGCACTGATTGTGTCCTAAATGGCAATATTTTCACCTTCCTTTGTTCCTAGTGTACATGTTTAGGTATTTATTTTGTTTTCTCTTCTTTCTATGGCTCTCCAACTCCCCCAGTTGTGTTTTTAGAATTAGGATGTGCCATTACAGAGGGAAGACATCATAAAGAACATACAGTCAGTTTAACTTCAGTATGCGGAAAGATAATGGAGCAAATAATTAAGCAATCCATTTGCAGATACCTAAAAGATAATAAGGTGATAAGTAACAGTCAACATGGATTTATCAAGAACAAATCTTGTCAAACCAACCTAATAGCTTTCTTTGACAGGGTTACAAGCCTTGTGAATGGGGGAAGCGGTAGATGTGGTATATCTTGACTTTAGTAAGGCTTTTGGTACTGTCTTGCATGACCTTCTCATAAACAAATTAGGGAAAAACAACCTAGATGGAGCAACTATAAGGTGAGTGCATAACTGGTTGGGAAACTGTTCCCAGAAAGTAGTTATTAGTGGTTCACAGTCAAGCTAGAAGGACATATCAAGTGTGGTCTTACAGGAATCAGTTCTGGGTTTGATCTGTTCAATATAATCATCAATGATATAGATAATGGCAAATAGAGTACACTTTTAAAGTTTGCAGATGATACCAAGATGGGAGGAGTTGCAAGTGCTTTGGAGAATAGGATTATAATTCAGAATGATCTGGACAAACTAGAGAAATGGTCTGAAGTAAAAAGGATGAAATAAGGACAAATGCAAAGTTCTCCACGTAAGTAGGAAAAATCAGATACACACCTACAAAATGGGAAATGACTGCCTAGGAAGGAGAACTGCAGAAAGGGAGAAAGGGGTCATAGTAGATCACAAGCTAAATATGAGTCAACAGTGTAACACTGTTGCAAAAAAAACCAAACATCATTCTGGGATGTATTAGCAAGAGTGTTGTAAACAAGACACAAGAAGTAATTCTTCCAATTCACTCCATGCTGATTAGGCCTCAACTGTAGTATTATGTCCAGTTCTCAGCACTACATTTCAGGTAGGATATGGAAAAATTTGAGAAGAGCAACAAAAATAATGAAAGGTCTAAAAAAATGACCTATGATTTGAAATTGAAAAAAATTGGTTTGTTTAGTTTGGAGAAGTGGAGATTGAGGCAGGACATGAACATAAGAATGGCCATACTGGGTCAGACCAAAGGTCCATGCAGCCCAGTATCCTGTCTGCCAACAGTGGCCAATGCCAGGTGCCCCAGAGGGAGTGAACCTAACAGGTAATGATCAAGTGATCTCTCTCCTTCCATCTATCTCCACCCTCTGACAAACAGAGGCTAGGGACACCATTCCTTACCCATCCTGGCTAATAGCCATTAATGGACTTAACCTCCATGAATGTATCCAGTTCTCTTTTAAACCCTGTTATAGTCCTAGCCTTCACAACCTCCTCAGGCAAGTGAAGGCTAGGACTATAACAGGGTTTAAAAGAGAACTGGATAAATTCATGGAGGTTAAGTCCATTAATGGCTATTAGCCAGGATGGGTAAAGAATGGTGTCCCTAGCCTCTGTTTGTCAGAGGGTGGAGATGGATGGCAGGAGAGAGATCACTTGATCATTACCTGTTAGGTTCACTCTCACTGGGGCACCTGTCATTGGCCACTGTCGGCAGACAGGATACTGGGCTGGATGGACCTTTGGTCCGACCCAGTATGGCCATTCTTATGTTCTTATGTTCATATCCTGCCTCAATCTTCCCTTCTCCAGACTAAACAAACCATTTTTTTTTCAATTTCCAATCATGTCATGTCTTCTAGACATAACAGTTTTCAAGTATAAAACATGTTGCTACAACTAAGTGTGTGTGGGGGGAATTGTTCTTTTTAATCTCTGAGGATAGGACAAGAAGCAATGGGTTTAAATTGCAGCAAGGGCAGTTTAGCCTGGACATTAGGAAAAACTGTCAATGTGGTTAGCTATTGGAATAAATTTCCTAGGGAGGTTGTGGAATCTCCATCACTGGAGATTTTTAAGAACAGGTTAGACAAACACCATTCATGGATAGTCTAGATCAGAGGTTCTCAAACTTTAGCAACCCGAGGACCCTCATTTTGATTTAAAATTTTTTGCAGACCTCCCTGCCCCCGCTCATCCCCAGGCCCCATCCCCCCCCAACCAAGACCCCAACCCACCTCTTCCCACCCCCACTGCACCCCTACCCCTTCTATTCCCTGCCTATTTCCGCCCCTTCCCCCAAGCACACCTCTTCCCACTTCTCCCCCTCCTTCCCAGCATGCCAGTGAACACCTGTTCCCCAGCATGCAGGAGGCATTGGGAGGGTTGGGGAGGAGTTGATCAGTGTGGCTGGTGGCCCCAGACATGATTCCGGCCACTCCTCCCCCTCCCTCCCAGAGCCTCCTGCATGCCACTGAACAGCTTGTTCAGCGGTGTGGAGGAAGAACTGGGAGGGAGGGGGAGGAGTTGATCAGCGGGGCTAGCAGACCCCCTGCAGTACCCTCGCAGACCCCCAGGAGTCTGCAGACCCCATTTTGAGGAATGCTGGTCTAGATAATACTTAGTCCTGCCTCAGTGCAAGGGACTGGACTAAAAGGTCTCTCGAGGTCCCTTCCAGTCCTATGATTCTATGATTTAGAACAGAACAAAGTCCATCTGATCTCTTCTGTTAAGGTATTCTACAACAGGGGTCCTTCTGCAGAAAATACTCTACCACTTGCACCCCATTACCCTGGACCTAATTGAAAGCATCCCTGTAGTGAATATGTAGCTGTCTTGGAGAGTTGGACTGGATAGGTGCTATCTGAAGTAGCTCAGTTCCAGTCCTTGACATATGTTGTAGGTTATGACTAGAAAGTTACATTCAATCCAGTAAGGGCGAGCAATGCACGTAGAAAGTAAGACTTTGTGTGTTCCATGTTGAAACTAAAGAACATATGGACAAACATGTTTTTTGTGACAAAATGGACTCAATACATCTTAAAACAGTCTGAGTAGCGTTCTGAAATGGTGCCTGCCTACTTAACTGTTTGTATGTTGACATAATATAGATTTGTAGTAGGCAGAGTTGACAATCTTAAACCAAATGTTGATGCACTAATCTACATGACAGGAACTGTGATAATTAGTTGCCATGCTTGAAAAAGCTATGGACAGATTCAGTGTGGCTAGGTGCAATCAGTCTTGAAATTAATGCATAGATGGAAGAGACACTTTTTCATTATCACCTACTTTGGGGGAAACAGTGGGCACAGTCCTGTCAGAGTTCAGACTGATGGATATAGATACAAATCATTTTTATATGATCTGCCTATTTATTAGAATTGCTTTCCTGCTCTCTGTATGAAAGTCCATGATGCATTACATACTGAACTTCCCAATTTTCAGACTGCTGTTCTCACTGCAAGAAATAATGAAATGGATTCATTACTTTATTCTTGAAATATTCTGATTTATTTTAGGATATAATCTCATCACTGATTTCATATACCCTTCTCCTATTTGATTCACTTATTTTACAGCCCAGGGAACTTATATGTACTATACAGATTCATAAGAATGTTAAATAAACATTGTAGAATATGTACAGAAGATGGGAACAGTTGAAGTCTAAAGGTTTTATCAGCATTGGTTTGGACTCACAACTAATGAAGTCACAAGAAACTCAAATTTATGCCAGCTACAGGACACCACTGTTTCTGTATATGCCCAATACTGTGCAGAAAAAAAGATAAAAATGTTTTAGAGATTCTTTAAAAATAATCCTGGATAGATAAATTCCTAAATTACCATTAATCCAACTGTCCAGACACCTGAGATAGAGCAAAATTACAACTAATACATTTAGAAACCTCTAAAATAGCTTTTTTCAATTCATAATAATGCCATAAATGTAACAAATGATATGCAGGGAAATGTAAAGGCTAAAAAGAAACTGTTGTGACTTCTTTGGAAAGGTGAAAATTAACCCTACTTCAGTGATATAAATCACACATTTGTAGTCCTGATTAGTCACAATAGATCAGTCCAGGCATGAAGTGTCCATTCTCGGCCTCAGGCCAGGGTGACTTGGGAGTGAAATTCTATTTTTTTTTAGGAGAAAGCAGAAAATATCTCCAGGGCTGGTTGTTTAAAAAACAAAACAAAACCTGTCTGAAGCCACCCAGAGGTTTAGTGTGAGCGAAGTAGTGACAGGAAGGCAAAGTGCAGGTGGGGTGGACAAAGATGTGTGATAAATGCAATTACATGTGGCTATCACCCTCACATACCTGAGGTATAACATAGAATTTTTGTCCTTTACTGCTAGTTTTTTTTCCAAGATTGATGGGAATTTTGCCTTTTCCCATTCACCATACTTAACTGTTGTCAGTGGGGTGTCACTTCTTCTTTTGACTTTTCCCCCATTTTCTTCCCATTGTATTTCTTCTCCTGCTGTATTTGAGGCCTGCGCTATTTGGTTTCATGCTGCTCATCTTTCTTGATATTGATATTAGTTGTTCTTCTATAAGGAATTTTCCCACTGGAGTTTTGTTGAGCTTTTTGACCCTTCTGCTTTGACTCAGTGCTGTGCCAGGGAGAGTGTGCGTGTCTAGATGGTGGGTGAAGGGCTGATTGATTCCACAAAAGAAACCTCTGCTTTTGCAGGCTCCCTCAGGGAATCAACCACAGTAGTCTGGAGATCTTCTGCAATATGTTTTGGAACTAGACACATTCTGATGCTTTGTATGGGCTCCATACAGGGATAACTGGGTGAAATGTAAGGGATTGTGATATACAGAAGGTCAGACTAGATGATCTAATGGTCCCTTTTGGCCTTAAAATATCTGTGAATTTACTCAGCCCCACTCTGCCATTTCTGTGGCAACGACTGTTTTCTGTTACTTGCTGCAGGAACTCAGATACAGGATAGCAGTACTTTGTGTGTAACTGCATATGGTAAAGGTCCTTAGGAGGAGCTGTTGAGCCCTGTTTCAATTCCTGCAGGACCTGGTTCCCTACATGCTGCATGGACAGCAGTCATGGGCAAACGGTCTTCCTGACCCCGTTCACAATGCAAGAATGCAGGCTTCTGCATAACAAAGGTATAGGACTGGGGCTGGCAGCTATAAATGCTCTGCAATTCACCTATAGAACCAAACATCAGGACAGACGGAACAGAGTGTCCTCTTCTAGTATTCACTGGCTAGTGGGGAGGCCCAGGAGTAAAAAGGGAGATAGAGTGTCAGAAAGACAAACACACCTATTATGGTACAGATCCTTCATCTCACTCCTGTACATTCACCTTTAGACTATTGGCTCTAGGGGTGATGTCCTGTCCATTTAACCCATAAATGTCCTACCGCAGGATTATCAGATAATATGATGATGAGGGCAGTATAAGAATTAGAATAGTATAAACTGACCTGGGTGCCACTTTGCTGCAGCTTTCTTTTCTGGATTATACAAGGTAACCACTGCATTCTTGCAAAGTGTTCTGAACTTGTTTCAGAACCATGTTAAGTATATGTGAGCAGCAAGCCCAGACAGTTGGGTTTCAGTGGAGTTAGCAGTATTCTAGGCAGCCAAAGAGTAAGAAGGTATGAATAAAAAAAGGTAGGGGAGAAGGAGGAACAAGATTCAGTCATGGGGCAGACTAGAATACTGGCATGGTGTTTCAATTAATCATTGATCCTAGCTTTGATCTTCCTCCAAACTTCGAGTGGCAGGCAGGCATATTTCTTCATGATTCAATCCTCCAGAATAGAAATGAAATTCTCTGGCAGTGGCTGTCAGTATCAGTCCCCTCCATATGACATTATCCTGTACATTTGATATTAATGTCAGCAGTTCTTATTCGCTTGAACAGCTCCAGAGCAAATTTTACAGGCTTTCAAAGCTATATTGAAGAACATCTCTCTTTGGGAGGGAAGACGCTAATGACTGCAGGGGAACTTAATAACCCTGGGTTTTCTGATTGTCCAGTCTTATTAGGCTGTAGGGCTTTAAGGCCTGTCTAACAAACAGTACTCTATTTAGCCCATACCTCCTCCTATCTGCCAATCTAATAATTCATTGGACCAACTTCTACTGGTGGAAGAGACAAGCTTTTGAGCTTCACAGAGTTCTGTAAAGCTTGAAAGCTTGTATCTTCCACAAAAAAGATTTTGTCCAATGAATGATATGTTACCAAACTTGTCTCTTCCTCTGATAAAAGATACTACCTCATCCACCTTGTTTTTCTCATATCCTGGGATCAACACAGCTACAACACTTCAAACAAAATATAATCATGCAGCATAGAGCATGTGTTTCACAATTGCATGGCAGAGCTTCATCCTACTGCACAGATTGGGCATGCTTTTTGCAACACTTCTCTAAGAGTTATGAGAAAATACTTGGGAAAAGACATCAGGAATATTCAATTAAATGTATCATTCTTAAGCAGTGAATTAGAAGTCAGTCAAATTATTTCCAGATGCATTCATATACTTACACCAACGCAGATACAAAGTAAAAGAAAGTGTTATTTCTTTCAGAGTAGCAGCCCTGTTAGTCTGTATCTGCAAAAAGAACAGGAGTACTTGTGGCACCTTAGAGACTAAAAAATTTATTAGAGCATAAGCTTTCGTGGGCTATAGCCCACTTCATTGGATGCATAGAATGGAACATATAGAAAGAAGATATATATACACATACAGAGAAGGTGGAAGTTGCCATGCAAACTGTAAGAGGCTAATTAAGATGAGCTATTATCAGCAGGAGAAAAAAACTTTTGTAGTGATAATCAAGATGGCCCATTGAGACAGTTGACAAGAAGGTGTGAGGATACTTAACATGGGGAAATAGATTCAGTATGTGTAATGACACAATGGTATCTAGTTTGCATATTAATTCAAGCTCAGCAGTTTCTTGTTGGAGTCTGTTTTTGAAGCTTTTCTGTTGCAGAATTGCCATCCTTAAGTCTTCCACTGAGTGGCCAGAGAGGTTGAAGTGTTCTCCTGCCAGTTTTTGAATGTTATGATTCCTGATGTCAGATTTGTGTCCATTTATTCTTTTGCATAGAGACTATCCGGTTTGGCCAATGTACATGGGAGAGGGGCATTGCTGGCACATGATGGCATATATCACATTGGTAGATGTGCAGGTGAATGAGTCCCTGATGGCGTGGCTAATGTGATTGGGTCCTATAATGGTGTCACTTGAATAAATACGTGGACAGAGTTGGCATCGGGCTTTGTTGCAAGGATAGGTTCCTGGGTTAGTGTTTTTGTTGTGTGGTATGTGGTTGCTGGAGAGTATTTGCTTCAGGTTGGGGGGTTGTCTGTGAGCGAGGACTGCTCTGTCTCCCAAGATCAGTGAGAGTGGGGGATCACGGGAAGAACCAGAGTGATTTATAAACCACACACAACTTCCATTAACTCTTGAAAATCTCAGCTCTGCAAACACACACTGGTACCCCATCGGCACAACGTTCTTATTACACAACATCCAGTGCACATAACTGTGATTGGATTTTCAAAACAGACATGCATTTAAAATCACTAATAGAAATGCTTACACTTATCTACCACAATGGACACAGAATGACTGAGTTTGGAAATCCAAGACAAAGACTTCAACAACAGGTGATTCCCAATAAAAAACAAAATATTGGGCTTACAAAAGAAGGCATATAAGAGACTGCTATAGATTCAGTCTTTGTTTATGAGAAGGGGTCTTTTTAACAGCCTAACCAGTGAACTGTGGAATACTAGTGTTCTGTCTGTTAACTGATCACATAGTTCTGGTACCTAATAACTAGGCAGGTTGTGGTATTATCAGTCAAGCTGCTGATACTGCTCTTACACCTTGTTACAGCTGTTTACAAAATAAACTGGAGGAACTGTAAGAGTTGTAGAATGGTGAGGGTGGGTGTTTTCCTGTGTGAACGATAGCAGAAGGGTTATTTCAGTACAGAAAGTTGCCATCTTGAGTACTGGCAACTCCTGCCATTTCATTTCCTTCATTTGCCTCTCATAGAATTGTAGAAATGTAGGGCTGAAAGGGACCATCCTGTCCAGTCCCATGTGCTAAGGCAGGACCAAGTAAACATAGACTATCCTTAACAGGTGTTTGTCCAGCCTATTCTTAAAAACTTCCAGTGATGGTGATTCCACAACCTCCCTTGGAAGCCCATTGCAGAGCTTAACTGCCTTTATAGTTGAAAAGTTTTCCTAATAGCTAACCTAAAGCTCCCTGGCTGCCGATTCAGCCCATTACTTCTTCTCTTACCTTCAGTGGACTTGGAGAACAATTGATCATAGTCCTCTTTACAACAGCTCTTTACATAGCTGAAGACTGTTATCTGGTCTCCCCTCAGTCTTCTTTTCTCGAGACGAAACATGCCCAGGTTTTTTTAACCTTTCCTCCACATCTTTCTTATAGTGTGGAACCCAGAATTAGACACATTATTCCAGCTGAGGCGTCACCAGCACCAAGTAGAGTGGAACAGTTACCTGCCATGTCTTACATGCAACACTCCTGTTAATATATCACAGAATCATATCAACCTTTTCCACAATTGCATCACATTGTTGACTCATATTCAGTTTGTGATCCACTATAGACCTGTGACAGGGTGCTGTTGGCAGTTATAAGTTGAGCCTTGTGGAAGCCAGCACCCCTGTCACTTAGAACATCCAGGTCACTGGGTGTAGTTAGTAGTCACTAGGTGGGCCTGAGTTAGTTTGTTTTGGAAGGGTAGGAGGGATCACTTGCACCTGTAGGGAGCATGATGAGCTAATGAGGTCATTAGCTCACCAGCTGGATAACTCTGAGAAGAAAGCTAGCAGTATAAAAGTCTGAGCCATTGAGCAGGAAGAGGTCTTCACATAACTGCTGCTATGTTGTGATGTACCTGAAGCATAAGCGATAATAGAGGCACTTGGTGGAGGTATTCTGGTTAACTGCGTCTGCTTCTTAATTCACAAAGAGGGCATACCAGCATTCCAGCAGTCAAAGGGGGAAGCTGTTCACTGCACCCCCTCTCCCCCGATCCTTTCAAGCAGTACAACCACTTATTCAGTTATTCCCCATTTTGTAGTTGTACATTTGATTTTTCCTTCTAAAGCAAAGTACTTTACACTTTATTGAATTTCATCTTGTAATTTCAGACCAATTCTGGAATTGGTCAAGGTCGTTTTGAAGTCTAATCCTGTTCTGCAAAGTGCTTGCAAATCTTCCTATCTTGGTGTCATCTGCAAATTTTATAAGCATACTCTCTCTCCATTATCTAAGCCCTTAATGAACATTTTGAAAAGTACCAGACCCATAACTGACTCCCATGAGCGTCCTTTAGATATGCCCTCTCAGTTTGACCATGAACCATTCATAATGATTCTTTGAATATGGTCATTCAAACAGTTGTGCACCCACTTTAGAGTAATTTAATCTAGACCATATTTCTCTAGATTGCTTATGAGAATGTTATGTGGGACTATGTCAAAAACCTTATTAAAATCAAGATATATCAGATCTACCGCTTCCCCTCCCCCATCCAGTAGGCTAATAACCCTGTCAAGGAAGAGGGTGGGTTGGTTTGGCATGATTTGTTCTTGACCAATCTATGCTTGCTATCACTTTAATAAATTAGACATTTCCACAAATGACCTCCCCCTTTGACAGTGGTGGGCACTAATCTCACAATTTTGCGTACAAGATTGTATACCATTATCAGTGAGCCAGCTATCATTACCTAGGGGCATCCTGATTACTTGGAAGAGGAACAATGTTCTCCCTAAAAAGATCTTGTGCTTGAGCTGCCAGAAATAACCAAACAAACTCCTAAAGAGGCACAACCTCTACTACAGCAAAGGTGTGCAAGATGCTTATCCAGGGTTGAGGTGGTGAGACGTATTTACCAGAACTGAAAATATTTAAAAATAAATAGGGGACACAGAGAGTAACAGAAAGTGTCATATTGGACGGGACATGTGTAGGAGTACCTGTACTAACCTGATAATAGGTATCGGCGAATTACATGTGAGACATATGGCTATATCAAAACCAAACGTGCTTGCAAGGAGTTATTTTTGATTGTCTGGGAATGAATACAGATATACTGAAGTTGGTATTAAATTGTTTTCCATGTCCATTCATCTTCTTTGTCCCCCTCATTTCCCTTCCTACATGTATTTTTTCTCTCTTCCTTTTCAAACTGTTTACCTCTCTTCTTGTTCCTAAAAATATCCCCACAGAAATTCTGTTTTTTAACTCACCCCATCTCTATGTCCCCACCCACCCCAGTTTACCCACATCACCTACTCACTCATCTAAGTGAACACATTTACTAACAATGGTGGGTGTTTGCACAGCACTGGCTGCAGAGAACCAGGAATTGTGGAAGTGGGAAGAGGTATAGAAAATAGCTTTTTCTACAGTCCATATTTGGGGGTCTGGTTCAACCTCTCCTCTCACTGGACTGCAGGGCTGGTGCAACTTCTTGATTTTTCATTCCCTCCTCAGAGGATTGCTCAGAACCTGGGGATGGTTGTCCCTCTTCTGATCTAGAGAAGGGGGCTAGGTGTTTAGCCCAGCAGGAACAGCTAAAGGACCAAGGGCTTTCCTAGATGGTTAAGGAAACTGTAGCCGAACATATACAGTAAGGAGCAGCAGCCATTGGTGGCCTTGTTCCCTTGTCTCCTGTATGAGAATGTCCCTGCTGCTGCACACTCAATAGCCCACAGAGGGACAGAAGCACTAATAATGCTAGTAATGTTGCTGAGGATTTATATAGCACTTTTCATCTGTGATCTTGATCCATGTCACGGAGGTGGGCAAGGAAGTGAACTGATGGGAGTGGACCGATGGGAATAACACCCGGGTTCTCTGACTACCTATCCTTTAGACCCTACTTTCTCCTAGTAGAGTGATTTTGCCTGCCCTCGTGAGGAGGGGAATTCACCAGCCTTGCAGCTTAGTTAGTATCCATTTCACCAACCAGTACCTGGTCCAGTCAGTGCTGTGGTTACTATGAGGCAGAGGTAGGATACAACCCTTTCCTTCCTGGCTGCTGAGAAGCCAAAAAGGAGGTATGAACCAAGCTCCTAAGCATATAAACCTTCTTGCTCAGCTGAACAAAAAAAAAAATGGAAAATGCCTCCCTCCACAAGGATATCTCAAGTCTCTATGACCAAAATGAAAAAGCAACTAAAGCCCATAAGATGAAGATAGAAAATTGTAACTCTGAACTGAAGAAAATACAAGGCATAAAGATCGTGACTGAGGAAGCAGTGAGGTACAGACAGATGTTTATAACCTGATTATTGGAATTGCCTATGTTCATTCTTGCTCATTTGATTTTATATAATACATCACATAGGTTTCTTTTACATGTATGATCTTCCCCACTCCCGCGCAAACCTAAGGCCTTACCCCAGTGGAGGGGTGAAATAGTGATGCTCCCTTAAGGAGGAGCTCTCGATGAGTGTGGCTGCTGTGCCACCTTTTCCATTGGAGCAGCATTTGCTCTCCTTTGTGCCCCAAAAGCTCTGTTGGCTGGTACTGGTAGGAACAGTCCCATGACTCTCCTCCTCCTTTCTACCCCCCTGAAGTCCAGTGTCAGCAGTTCTCCTGCTCTCTGAGAAACTGACTCCGGTGCAGGGCACAAAAGTGGAGAGGAGTCTTTTAATTGTTCTCCTTCCAGCCACTCCTTTTTTCACACCTACACAGGGAATGGGCACAATCTTGAACTAACGTTAAGCCTGCAAAGTAATATTTGATCGACGTCACTCATAAGCAGTTAACTTTTCCCCTTGATTTATGCAATACATGTACCAGGGCTGGGTGCTTGTTTCTCATTCGGACCACTAGAAGCAAAGCAGAAAGAAGCTAAAATTAGGCATTAATAATTCATTAAACTTTTTAGCCATTTGTTTCGGTTAAAGTAAAATAGAACTGCAGACATTTATTTTGTAGCCACATAAAATAAAAATCAATACAATCTTAAGTTGATTAGATCAACAAAGTATGATCTCACAAAGGATTTTACTAATCTTCTCCTTCCCCAAGCTAACTGATTTCAAGAAAGCAGTTTTTGCATAGATTTGTGTGCTGCACCATAGTATAGAAATTGTAATTAGACCCAGTTTTATAACAGTTACAACTCTGTGTAAGTAGCTCACATTCTCACCCTGCTCTGTTGTGAACCTATATCCAGTATTACTTTTGATCCACACTTATTTAATTCTTAAGGTTTATCTTTACTGGTAATTCTAATAACAATGATAAAAACATAAACCTGTGACTCAGGCTATGTCTACGCCAGTGGTTTTCAAACTGCAGGTCGCGACCCAGTACTGGGTCGTGGAATGCAAGGCACTGGGTCGTGGTAGCTCTGGTCAGCACCACCCACCAGGCCATTAGAAGTCCAGCCGGCGGGGCTGCTCGGCTAAGGCAGGCTAGTCCCTACCTGTTCTGAAACCGTGCTGCACCCCGGAAGCAGCCAGCAGCAGGTCCAGTTCCTACACTGGGGGGCTGCGGTGCCTGCCCTGAGCACCGGCTCCACACTCCCATTGGCCAGGAACCATGGCCAATGGGAGCTGGGGTGGAGGGGCGGTGCCTGCGGGCAAGAGCAGCGGCCGGAGCCTCCTGGCCCCCCATCCCCCAGCCTAGGAGCTGGACCTGCTGCTGGCCACTTCTGGGGCTCAGTGTGGTCCATGGTGCCAGGACAGGCAGGAAGCCTGCCTTAGCACCCCCACTGCACCGCTGACCAGGAGCCTCTCGAGGTAAACAAGTGCCACAACCTCATGCCCCAATCCCCTCCTCCACCTCTGAGCCCTCCCCCAAACCCAGAGCCCCTTCCTGCACCCTTCATCCCTGAGCTCCTCCCACACCTGAAACCCCTCATCCCCAGCTCCGTTGGGTCGCAAGCATCAACAATTTTCTTCAACTGGGTTGCCAGAAAAAAAGTTTGAAAACCACTTGTCTGCACTATGTCTCTCATTGAGCTAGAATGAGTATAAATAGCCGTATAGCCACGGTAACATGCCTAGCAGCAGTGGACGCACAGCAGAGCCATGCTGAGTACAAACCCACCTGAAACCAGTGGGTATGTACTCAACATGGCTCAGCCTTGCCTCTGCTGCCACTACCCATGCTACCACGTTGACATTGCTATTTAGACTTGTGCTAGCTCCATGAAAGCTAGCACAAGTATGTGTAACCGAGCAGAGGAGCCTAGCTCATAGTGTTAGACACAGTTTGTATTTCTCCCTAAGCTTGGCTGGAGTTTTGGCACCTCTCTTACAATTCAGCAAGCAATCAAGGCTTGAACTTTTTTGAGGCTGCCATCTTATGCTCAAGATTTTCAGATTTCATAAAAAAAAGTTCATCACTTACGGATGCAACAAATAGATTTGGAAGTATGCAAACCAATGTGGTGATGTCTTCCTGAGTCCACAGAAATCCAGAAGCAACAGTTCTGAGAGGTGAGACCTGGCCCCTTCCTCTTAGGACCCAGTAACTCAAATGCCAAATGCCAATAATATAAAATGTGAGTATTTTTATCTATTTCATTGCTGATCCCAGCATGTAAGAAAGGATGAGGGTAAGCATATTATGATGATCTTTACAATGTACTGGGACTGCTCATTCCCCAGGTGTATCTAAGCATCTATCTCTGAGGAGGAGCCAAGTCTTAGGAACTTAGCAGAGTACACATGCTCATATTTTGAGCATCTTCACAATCTGGTGTGAACTTAGCAGAGTACACATGCTCATATTTTGAGCATCTTCACAATCTGGTGTGAGTGGCATTTTATTGTGTTATCCCAAATTGGCTGAGCTTAGGAAAGTACCACCCCATTTTTTATAATTCAAGTTAACAAAACTGTCATAGTCTTTGGTCAGTTGGCTCAGGCAGGAGCAGATGGAGGCTGGAGTAGAGGCTGGCTCAAATGGAAACAGGAACAGTTAGAGCAGGAACAGGGGCTCTCTGTTGAAATTACTGGCAATGAGAGTGTTCCCTGCCAGGTAATGATGTTCAACTGACTGGAGAGACTGTTTCCCTTAGGATCCTTGGGATCACCTGGGTGAGTTGTAACCTGTGGATTGGTTGAACCCTGATTGAATGACCTGGAGCCTATAACAAGACCTGCAGGCAATTGCCTCTAATTAGTCATCATATTCTCTGGCTCAGGGATGACTCGTCAGGATTAAGCAGGCTCAGACTCAGAGGTAACTCAGGTTCAGGCTCACAGCAATCACAAAAAATTCATACCAGTTTCAGTGAGTCAGCAGGAATTTATCATCTCTCTGCTGGGTTTACAAAACCAACAGGGTGGCTCAACAGAAGATCTGTTACCTTGTTACATCCACAGTGTGGGATTCAGGATAAAAGAAACTAAGTTCATGAAAAGAAAAGGAGTACTTGTGGCACCTTAGAGACTAACCAATTTATTTGAGCATAAGCTTTTCGTGAGCTACATCACTTCATTGGATGCATAAAGTGGAAAATGCAGTGAGGATGTTTTATACACACAGACCATGAAAAAATGGGTGTTTATCACTTCAAAAGGTTTTCTCTCCCCCCCACCCCACTCTCCTGCTGGTAATAGCTTATCTAAAGTGATCACTCTCCTTACAATGTGTATGATAATCAAGATGGGCCATTTCCAGCACAAATCCAGGGTTTAACAAGAACATCTGAGGAACAGTGGAGGGGGGGGGTAGGAAAAAACGAGGGGAAATAGGTTACCTTGCATAATGACTTAGCCACTCCCAGTCTCTATTCAAGCCTAAGTTAAAAGTACTCCTTTTCTTTTTGCGAATACAGACTAACACGGCTGCTACTCTGAAACCTAAGTTCATGAAGTTTGGCTTCATGGTAGTTTTGCTTTGTATTCAAAGTCTAGTAATGAGTTGGTTATACAAAATGAGCGATTTTATAGATAAATTTAATATATTCATGTTTGTACTCAAATTAAAGCAAAATTTAATCAGATAATTTGAATATTTAAAAAATCCACAAAGCCAAGATTTTTGAGAGTTACGGTTTGGCAGGGTCATCACAGATCTTACAAGAATTTCTACAGCTGAACAATAGAAACTGCATACTGAAAAAGTACTATGCAATGATATTACACCTATTTTTTGTACTGAGTAAGAAAACCAGAAATTCAGTGTGTTCAAGTTCCACCCCCTCTCTGACTACCTCAATGAGGAGTGGGGAGAAGAATCAATTTGGAAGGATATGTCCTAGTTTAAGAAAATGTTCCCTATGACTTTGAATTTAAGCTACCCTAGAATTGTAGCCACTGTAGAATTGAAGTCACAACCAATTTTCACATAGTTAATAAAAGCAGCCCACAAATTGAAGCTGAAGCTACAAAAGATGATTTTTGATGCAGCTTTAGTTGAAAGGCAGATTTATTTATTAGCAGTACCTCTTGTAGCTTCCTTTCCCTCCCATGAAGTGTGGAGGCTGCAAATTTCAGTGACTCTGTTGTTAATTCTTCTATAACTCTCCCACAAATGCTTTAATGTTAATCAACCCTGTCTCTGTGTAGTGGCTGGTTGTCCCCCTAACACTGCAATTCTATTCATATTGAATTCTATTGCTGCATTTAAGGGAACAGTTGGCTAGCATGGGGAAGATAGGGTTGATTGATTACGCTTCTGTGTAAGAATTACAGTAGAATTACAGTGGAGGTGCAGAAATTGCCGCCTGCTACTCCATGGAAGAGTTTGAATCGAAATGATACTGGGAAAATGGGATTGCACCCGCTAGAGGTATTATTAATAGTGGTATAAAAAAAGTCTCCCTCCAATTAAACCTCATCCAAAAGCAATTTTGGAAAAGAATGTTGATACCAAAGCTTTGTTTTAAAGTAATATAGTATTCATATAGAAAAATTTCATTAAAAGACTGCATTCTCCCTTAAAAATATCAATAGAAATATTTTCTAAAGACAGTAGTAGTGTAAGACTATTTTGACAGTAGTACACTGCAACTTTGGTTATCTAAATATCATGGGGTACCATAAAATTGGGTCATTGAAGTTTTGTGAGCAGAAATGGTTAAAATGTGTCCATTAAAATGCACTTTGGCATACAGTTTTTCATTCCAGTGGCAATTTAAAAAACACTCATTCCTAGTTCCCTTAAGCTGGTTTTTCTGTTTACAAGTGTAAGCAGAAAATTGAAAAGCACATGTTTTGGGGGGATGGGAGGAAGGAGATTTCACGTGTGTTATTAATATTCACAGGCCAATTCACTGACTTCAAAAATGAAATATTGTGCGCAGTCCTTTGTTTCCTAAAGTCTTTTGGTAGCGGTTTAAACAAAAGTTTAATGCTTCTGGGTTAATAAGTTTGGAAAAATTGCTTCTGCAGCCCATATACTAATTTTCTTACTTTTCCACTATATATTGTCAATACTTTATGCCATGATGCACTGTAATGGCTCAAAAGTCTATATTAACATAATCATGCTATATATTGAGATATACATTGAAATTCACAGAGATATAATGTATGCTTTGAAGTGAGATCCATTTAGTAAAGGATTTATATTGTGTACCCTTAAAATGTGTTCAAAGACTGCAAAGCTATTGCAGTGTGCTACTGTTTTCAGCCACTTCTATTTCATTTCATGTGGTAGAGAAGGTACGTGATAGAACATAACAAATATATCTGCAGCACATACTTCCAGCCTAAGCACTTTATTGCCCTTGTTCCTGAGACTTCTTGCAGTTCTGCCCAGTTGGTTGCACTACTTTAGCAGTGTTTGTTCCTCCATGTTATCTGTTTGTTTCAGCCAGTTTTGCTCACTGAGATAGAGGAGAGTCTGAGAGTACTCATGCTGCAACCTGTGCCTTGGACCCAGGGCTACTTTAAGCCAGCAGCAAAGTATTAGGTTCATTCGTGGTGCAGATTGTGGCTGCCTCTCTCAGAGAGAGCTGATCACCTATTGTTTTAAGGAAACAGTAGTGCAGAGTTTGGTCACGACTCCATCGCTTGACACTGATGATCTGAAAAGCTATCACATAGTATCCCATCATCCATTTTTGAGTAGACTGTGGAAAAGTTGTAGCAAAACAGACCTTGCAGCATCTAGATCAGGTGTTCTCAAACTTCATTGCACCGTGACTGCTGACAACAAAAATTACTACATAACCCCAGGATGGGGGACCAAAGCCTGAGCTCACCTGAGACCGGCCAGGCAAGGAGTCAAAGCCTGAGCCCTACCACCCTGGGCGTGGGGAGTCAAAGCCCAGGGGCTTCAGCCCCAGGCAGGGGGCCTGTAACCTGAGCTCCCCTGCCCAGGGCTGAAACCCTTGGGCTACAGCCTCAGCCTGGGCAGTGGGGATTTGGCTTTGGCCCCGGGCCCCAGGAAGTCTAATGCCAGCCTGGCGACCCCATTAAAATGGTCTTGTGACCCACTTTCAGGTCCCGACCCACAGTTTGAGAATCATGGTCTAGATGCTTCAGATCCCATTGACCATTGTTAGTCTCCACACAGATGTCTTCTTGGCACACAGACTATGATGGCTGCAAAGGCTGATTATATGCTTTGCGTATGAGAAAAATATCATGTGTCTAGTCTGATATTAAATGTATCAGATGCTCTGGATATTATTAATCATTAAGTGTTCAAGTTTAAGGCCAGGAGGGGCCATTAGATCATCTAGTCTGACCTCCTGTATATTACAAGTCATTACATTTCACCCAGTCACTCCTGTGTTGAGCTCAATAACTTGTGTTTGACTCTCTCCTAAGAGAGTCAATTCTCTCTCCACCTTGAAAGCAATTCCATTGATTTCAAGGTGGAGAGAGAAGCTCCTGAAAATGGTAAAATACATTAACAGGCACATTTTCAGATTCTACAAGCTCAGGACCCAAAAATACCATCACTGATGTGCCTAAGATCAGTGCTGCTGTAGCATCTCTTGGAAGGGACATGGTGATTTCACCCAAAGTAGACTTCTTTCCAAGAATCCAACAGATGGGAAGGTGGAAAGCACCCTCAGAAGGGGTTTTGGTACTTCTTCAGCCACTCTCAGATAATCTCTGGAAGACACTTATATTGCTCAAGCCACAATGTCCTTAGAGCCCTTCAGGGAAAAAACCAAACCAACTTTAAGTTTATATTTAGGAAAATCACCCTAGCAACAACATTCATGGCAGATGCTTCAATGGATACTATGAGGGTTTTTTGTTTGTTTGTTTTGTTTTGTTTTGTTTTTGCCAGGGCCACAGCATCTAGTTCTGGAGCCAGGAGACACATACGGCTTCATTCCTGGAAAGTAGATACTCACTCCAAACAAGTCCTATGCGCCTCTTAATTCACAGGATCTCTCCCTCTTGAAGAAAAGTCAGATACAATAAGATAAAATTTCATAAGATAGTGGCTGAAAATGTGGCTAAAACCAAACAATCCCTCTTCTTTCCAGTTAATGCCTTATGAAGAGATCACAGACCCACTTTAAGACAGAGTGGCTCCTTTCCTCCATCTTCCTCCAATATGTTCCAGAGAAAAAACAATGGATATGTCAAGGGAAAACCTTGGAGCTGAGGAGTGAGCAGAAAACCTAGAGGAGCTCCTGCAGCTTCCAGAAGCCCTGTATGACAATGAGCAAATGTGTGTCTGCCCAGACCAGAGTTTGGGAGAGAGGATTTCTCATTTTCAAGATGAATGGTTTGCTTCAACCACAAACAAGCAGGTGTGTGTGAGAGTGCTCAGGGATACATGCTTGAGCCAAGGGCTCCACCACACCCCTTCTTCATCCAATCTCCAGTCAACACAGATCCTGCCAAGTACAAGCTAGTCCAGAATGAGGTCTCCTATCTACTGGACATGGGAATGAAAGAAGGATTTCCTCCAGAAGAGCATTTCTCAGGGCTTTAGTCCATCTTCTTCACTGTTCAGAAGCACACTGGAGGAGTCAGGGCTATCCTTGATGTTGAAAGTCTCAACAAATGGATGAAAAAAACAGTTCTATACGTGTGATAATGACATCCCTGTCTGAAGGGACTCCCTAATCACAGTGGATTTAGCAGACACATACCTTCACATTCTAGTGCACCCCTTCCACTGCAGGCTTCTGATATTTGCTTATGGCACAGATTACTATCAGTACCAAACACTTCCATTCAGTCTCCTGTTGGCCCCCTGGGTATTTAGGAAGATGCTGGTGGTTATGATAACCAGGCTCAGGTCCCAGGATATTCACCTGTATCCCTGTTGGACGACATTTTGGTCAGAGTCGCATCCCAGTCTGCAGTACTACAGTGCCACAGATCAGACTCTGGATCTTCTGTAAGCACATGGATTTATAATAAACACCAAGAGGGTACCTTAAACCACTCAATAAGGATCATTCACCAACAATGCAGATCTTCACTAAATAGACAGTTAATGTGCAACAAGGTGGGGTGTGAATCTACAGTGCACCAGCTTGTTGTGCACTATCTGGCAACATGGACCCTGCTACCATTAACTAAAAGTTCCCTGTTGCACATTGATCTACTGAGGTTTCAAACATCAGTAGATCAAAGTGCACTAGGGAACTTTTAATGTACCGTGGAAGGGATCCACACAACCAGTTAGTGCATGGCAAGCTGGTGTACTGTAAATTTACACCTCAGCATGCCATGCACTAACTGTTTAGGTAAGTCCTGCATCTCCAGCTGAAATTTAAAAGTGTTGGGTTTGATTTTTAAAGCCATAAATGTCCAGCTACTTGCCTTAGTTAGGAGATTGCCTCAGTTTCTCCACATGCAAAAAGGGAATAATTTTACTTATCCTCCTTTGTAAAGTGTTTTGAGGATCTAGGGATAAAATGTGCTATATAAGAGCTAAATATTGTATATTTGTTTATTCTCTCACTGTCAGGAAGAATTCTCTGATATCCAGCTTAAGTTTTTCCTTTGTTACTTTAATCCTATTAACTCCTAGTTAAATCCCTGTTTACCACACTGAATAAGTCTTCTCCAGCATTGGATTTACACCCTCAGATTTTCATAGACTGTTATCACATCCCCTAATTTAGCTCTCAGTTAGCCAAGCTATAGTATATATATTTAGCATTTTAAATCTTTAGGCAGACATCTGTCCCTCCAGCCGCTGACAATTTTTGTTGTTGGTCTTTGAAACCCCTCCAGTTGGTCAGTAGCTATTTAGTATTGAGAAACCTGGGAAAGATAGCATACGTTCCAGGTCTGATCCAGAACCATATACAATCTCATAGAAGTCAACAGTGGACTGGGCCCAAAAAGAAGGAGTATTTACCTCCCTGTCCTATAATGTGATTCTTTCACTGAAACAGTACTAAATTCCATTGGCCTTTTTTTCACAGCCGAATCATATTACAATCTCCATGTCTAATCTGGCTGTTTATTATGACCAGTACAATGATTATTATTATGTTATTAATATACGTATTTCTTGTATTAATGTAGCACCTAGGAGACCAAGTTAGGTACTAGAACCCTGTTGTACAAGGCAGTTTAGGAATACAGAACCAAAAGACTGCCCCTGCCCAAAGAGCTCACAGTCTAAATATAAGACAAGCGACAACAGATGGAAATAGACAGATGGGGGAGCGCAAGGAAATAATGAGACAATATGGGTCAGCATGACAGGCAGGGGTTTCAAACACCATCAGTCCTATATGCCTTTCTGTCTCCCACTGAATCTGTTTCAGATAATTTTCCTCCAAATGTATTAGCTTGCACTTTTAAATGTTGAATCTCATTTCATTTTCTCTGTTTCTAATCTTTCTAGATTTTTATTAATTCTCCGACCTGACTGGTCTTCCTCTGGTTTCTGCATTCTCATTTCTCTCTGCCTATTTCTCCATCTGTATTGCATTGTCTCTCTGCAGTATTCCTCTGTCTATATGTACAATAGAATATACAAGAACAATAATACTTAGCGCTTATATAGCATTTTACAAATGCTAAGTATTCATCACAACAGCCCTATGATGTAGAAATAAAGTGTTATTTTCTTTATTTTGCAAATGAAGAAACTAAAGCAGAAAACTGCGACTTGAACAAAGACACAAATGGCCAGTTCTTGGATTAGAAAACAGGAGTTCCTTGCTACCAGAAGTGTAGTTAGTCAATTGCACCATGCTATCTTTCACATTACTGAGCTGCCCTCAATCATTATGGCCAGAAGTAGTAGTGACACTGCAGCAAAAGGCTCCAGTGTGCTCATAGGCTAGCAATGAGGAGGAAGTTCATGGTAACACAAGAGGAACCACTCAGCCACAAATTGGACTTGGGTTCCCCCTTCAAAAAATGAAGAACCTCTAACTGTGGGGTTCATGGCCCCCCCAAATCCAACCCTTGGGGGGATGAGAGTGGGTGAAAATGACAGTTTGTGGTGTGAGAGGAAATGACAGTAAATGATTTCCAAAAGTACTTGTTAAAAAAATTGAAGTTAAGAATAGGTTCAGTACTAAACAGAGTAGTGTCCTACAGCCTGTGCCCCAATGGCTGGATCTGTCAAGCAGCTTGTCAACAGTGATATTGGCAGGGGTCTGAAGGAGCTTGAGGGATGAATCCAGAGTACTTGCCACTCCATGGGTACCATGAGGACTTCAGCTGTTTGCAGGTGGCAGAAGATAGGATGGTGGAATCTCAGAGAAAGGGGGGAGGCGGTGATTGCTAGAAAGGTTCTAGCTATT